>NC_088991.1:18504574-18807437 GCF_963932015.1 Anas acuta
GCAGAGATGAAATAATAATCTCAAAATCCCACTTTGCCAATTTAGACCAAGAAGGAGTGAGGAGAGCTGCTAAAATAAAGGTTAGGTGGAACTGGGATGTGGTTGTGTTTCTGCAGATGCAGACAGTAGAGCAGCAGGAGGGAAGAAGGCAGCCACGTGCCAGAACCCCGTGCTTCCAGAAGCTTTGCACAACTCTCCTCAAGGGGCTGAACCAGTCTTTGATGATACTGTAAGTATATTGGACACAAGCTGATCTCTCTACCCTTCCTAGGCTATCTAAATGGGGTCACCATTTTGGTTAGATTAGAGCCAGGCTAAGCTTTGGATGCAGCAAAATAAAGATAATATAATATTGTAACAATAAATATAACAAAGATGGGGCTGTTTAGTTTGAATCAGTCTGTTATTTTCTAAAAAAATAAAAAATGTATCAGAGAACACAGTTTACATTAGGCTCTACTGTTGATGAAATCCCTCAAAAAAGCCTTTCCCAAAACCTCTTAGCAAAGAGTGTTGACTAGCTTGGAAAGAGACTGTATCCAGGCCCTTGATAGTGGGATAAGGACCACAGCAGTTAGAAAAAACATGGAAATGGATTCTTTCACTACATCCCCTTCCTTCCCCCAAACAAAAAAGAAGACAAGGCCTGCAGCTGGTTCTCATGTTTTTGGGCTTGTCATTCAGGAGAGTAACAACAGTGAGTGAAAATGACTTCTTTGCTAGCTGTGCTAGTTCTCCAGCAACACCTTTCCATTTATCTGTAAATCCTTTCCAAACTGAGCAGTGAAAGAGGAAAAACAGCACACTGTAAGCAGGGCATGGTTACAGGGCAGGACGCAGAGAAGAACATGAATGAGTGCTTCTGCAAGCAGCAGTACGAATGAAGCTCCGTTCTCTCTATTAATCTCTCACTCTTTCGGATTGCCCCGTTGCCACAGACGTGCTCTCTGCTGTCCTACGTGGAGCTGGTGGGCTGCTGCCCGCTGGGAGCACTGCCAGGCCTAGGCCTGGGCGGCCAGCGCTGCGCCGTTACACGCTCACAGAGGTGTGCCATTTGGTTTTCCACCTCACTTACTTTGTGCTTAGGACTATTGACTTAACTCTGTCAAGTATTTCCACATCTATGTTAAAAGACCTAAAAACTTGTACAGAAAATAGGAACTGTAATGAGTAACAATAGCCAAGGACAAGAGTACGTTCACTGAATACTAACTATGCAGATGCTGGATTGCCATTGTCAGCTTGAGTAGGAAGGGAGTTAACATAGTGGTTCCTGCTGAGGAAATACTGACACTGAATTATTGAATAAATGTTTGAGCCCTTTGTAAGAATAGAAAGGTATGGACCTTCACACTCAAGAGTCTCCTGGGGGAACCTTTTCTCACCTTTTGTTTTCAGTAAATCACAAAATCTCGTCCTTCTCCATCTTCTGTGAGGTTACAGAGACAGAGATTCAGAAAAATATTCTGTACCAAAAGCACAAATAACACCGAGATCAAGATCAATGACACCATTATTTTTGAAGCCCTGCATTTGAACACCAGAAGGAGAGCTATGTAGTCAGTGAGTACTGTAATCATATGAGCTGCCTTTTGGTTAGCAGCTAATGAGACAGCTTTCACGAGTGCATTGCCATATCATAGATACAAGAGTCTACTTCGTTGCACATTAATTATTTCAGGAGGTGTGGGTAGGTCAGAAGATCTTTTTCTAGAAACACTGCAAAATGGCACAGCACAAGACAGATACTAGAGGCTTACTAGGTCAGAGCGCACAGAGTAGGGCTTGCATTAGAGACAGAGAATGGTTTGGATAGGAGGACAAAGAAAAGACCTGAGACTCAAATGAAGAGAAAGGTGAAGGACTTGCTCATAAGGAAGATATCAGGCCTCTTTAGAGTTTCTAATCACGGGGTTCTGGTCTGTTCTCATGTTAAACTCTAAGTGCTTGAACATTTTTTTTTTTCAGTGAAAGGAAGACCAGGACAATAGCACTGTAATTTCTGTGACGTTGAATTTATCTCCTGCAATTGAAGACTACTCTGAAATTCCCTAGCATGGTTGGTTTCAGAGGATTGCAGCATCTGGAGGTATAATTTGATAGAATAACAAAGAAATTAAACCTCTTAAAAAACAGTACACTTCCCTTCCCCCCTCCTTTTTATTGTAGGCTGGATTTAAAAATAAGCTGGTTATATCAGAATATTGAAAAAATATAGCCTGTTTTTCTAAATAAAATAAAAAAAAATACGTCCCAAATGTCAACAGTCCTTCATCTTTGGCAAACAGATAAAAATAAGAAGTTATTCATGGTTACTGACAGTTTCTGTGCTAAATCTCTGCCAGGTTATCTCACAAACAAAAGCAGCAGCAGCCCCATTTGACTCTCCCATTGCATGTACAGTGAACTACACTACCTTTGAAACAAGTTTTCACCTCAGGAAAGTCTGTGTGCCTATGCTGTTGCCTCGTTCTTGAAATTTAGAGTCTTTTATTTTTTGTGAATTGTTATCACCAAGTATTATGGTAGCATCTATTTTTTAAAATTTTAAGATAACATTGCTTTGCTGATTGTTCCAATATCCCCTAACAATGAAATATAGTAATACAAAAGTTAACTAAGGTATAAACATGCAAAAGGAGAAGTCTCCCTGCGATCATAAAATGATGTTATTTTCTGTTCAGCAGTTCATGTTACTGCTGTTCATGCTAATTAATTAAAGGAGCTGTTGCTGTAATGTGCAAACAGGGAATCTGAGAAACTGAGAGGGCTTTTAGGTCTCGGAGTGAAGTTAAGTCAATCTGGGCGCGGGCAATCAAATGTAATGAAATCACTTGTCAGTGCTAAGCTTGCAAAAACTGTGAAGTTTGACTAGGGAGTAAAAGGATTATAATTAGATTTCCAATAGGATAATAACTAAATGGCAGAAAGCAGTAAAGAGAAAATATTACTTTGTTAGCTAATGGTGCTGCTGTTCAGTTTTAGTTTTTATCAGCACACTTGTAGTTGTGCTAATTTAATTTGCTTTTATCAGCAAAAATGCACTACTCGAATGGTACTTGAATGTCATTTGCAAAAATCATTGATCTGAAGGTGCACTTAATGACACCCAGTATGTTTATTTTATGTGAAACGGAGATTGGTTGATAAAATGGCTGATGTACTATCTTGCCCAAGAGTGAGTTATGGAAGCAAGACCAGAAGGGTATCTGTGTGCATGCATCACCCTCTCCTGTACCACTCAGCTGTGCAGGGGGCTTCGTAACTACAGGAACTGTTACTTATCTGTTTTCTCAGCTAAAAAACTTCTCTCAGGCTAAGCTATCCTGGACTAGAAAATCAGGTATAGAGAGGATGGAAGTATTAGCTGTAAAGTTCAAAAAAGTTTTAGTCTTGTCAATACAAAATTTCAATTCAATTAATATACAAAGCATAGAGAAAATGACTCTACTAAATGGAAGAGATTTATAATGCATATCAGAATCCCAGTAAATGAACAGCTTGTGTTAATAAAATCATTTTAAGAAATGAGCATAAAATATGATATGACTTAATCACTGTGAAAGATGGCTGTGCCGTATTTTTGCAATTTTCCTTTAAGCCATCTTAAGGAGATACTGGCAGTGAAACTAATTGAATTTCAAAGGAAAAGCACTGTGTGAATGATAGATTTCTGTCCAGCAGAGCTATTGACAACAGAAAAAGAAAGGTCTGCATTGATGCTAAAGCTTTTTTCTGTGCACAAGAGAGAGATTTTGGATGCTTGGAAACAGTGTTGTATTAGGGACACGTGTTTTGACCTTTCCTGCTCCTAGGGCCCAAAAAACAAAAGGCAGAAAATGAAGGGGGCAAAGGAGGGAGTGTGCTCAAATTGTTAGCGCACAGTGTTAGAGTGGCTGACAAGTTTTAGAAATTGTAATCAAAGGAAAATAGAATAAAAAGATACTACAGTATCAGCAGAAATAAAAAAGGAGGAGATGGTTCTACAGAATAGAAACACTTTGTAACCTAAATATGCTCTATAGAGAGTTCTTCAGAAATCTTTTTGATCAGCTCAGAGTGCTTAGTGAAAGAACTGGATAAACTCATCACACATTTACATATGAACAGGATTACCACACTGAAATTGTCAGAGAAGCCAATGTGTGCTGTCATTCATTATTGTGGTGAAGACAAGAATTGACATATTCTGCTTTCACAGAGCGGTACCAAATTCAGCGATACTGAACATAACCAGTGAATATCCAGGTCTCCCTTGGTTCAGGCTTTTAACCTGAAGAAAAACTTTGTGACCCAAAGCCTTTTAGAATTAAAGAATGACATAGTTGGGATGAGATTTAAAAAAAAAAATCTGAAATAAAAATCATAGAATCACAGGGCATTCCTGCATATCAGTAGTTTAAGAAAGTTCTTCTAATAAGTAAATGGCTATTGGAATTTGTGCATCATTCACCCCAGTTGTTTACACTCATTTTTGATGGAAAGACAGATTTGAGCTAACTGTAACTTTTTTTCTTCAATTAAATACGGAAATTAACTTCCTTTTTTTCCACTAGATTCTGCCCAGATGCACCTTTGACTCACACAATGTCATTGGAAGAGCACTGAGCGCTTATCTCAGCAGATATCATAAGCAGAATTATAAACGGTACGAATAATCTGCTTGTCAAATTTAAATACACATCCCAAGTGCTTATCCAATATTTTGACTATTTCTGGCAGTAACAAATTTCAAACTGCAATATTTAGTACACAACTCCAATCATACACACACACACATATAGATGTATTATATATGCATATATATGCATATATAAAAATGAAGTTGTAATTCTCTTTGTAATGCGTAGCATGTGAACCAAAAATCACAAAGAGACAGTAAAAATATTTGAAAGCTTTTCTATATAGATGACAGATGGACAACAGATGTGTACCAGAGGTATGCAAAGTCTAGCCTTTAACAGTTGAGAAATGGTAGAAGAAACATAAGAAACATAAGTTTCTATAGAAGATAGAAACGTAAGTTTCTATCTCTAACTGTACTGGTTCTGGCAATACCTAAGACAGAATTCTCTAGAACTCAGATGTTCTTGTAATTCTCTTTGGTATGTGCACATCTATTTAAATGCATATTTAAGATTTCTTTAAAGACCTGTGGAACTTTTGTCTTGCTAGATTTGCCTTCCTTGTGATGATTTCCATCACGTGCAGTTTATGCATTTTTTGAAAACACCTGTGATCTTGATAGGAAAGCAAGGATCAGAGGTAAAATATTTTAAAAAGATAAATCCTATGTAAAATCAGTTTTGGACTAAGCCCACATCCCTGATAGCTAAATATGAGCATTTCCCACACCTCTATTTAAACAAATATAATTTGTTTAATCTTTAAAAGTAATGATGGGAGGAGGTACATACTGCACCTTGCATTGCTGCACTGTCGTGTTGGGTTCCGTTGTGTTCTATTTCCATATCTGGGATTCCAGCATCTGAAAGATGTGACACCAAAGATTAATGCATTCCCCTTTGTCCTTCTCTCATGCATCTTTAGAAAAATATTTATAGCAAACTAGGGTGATCACCAAGTTGCACGGCCTTGCATAAAACATTTGGTCTTCATAGAATTTTCAGTAGCAAATCGTTTTCAAAATGTGCAAACATTGAATTATTTTTAATGTGCTTCACATTTGTCTGATGATCAGATAATAATCAACACATGATAATCTGTCTGTAAAATTCTCTTGGAGAATGAGGGCATCTGACATATGAAAAATAAAAGTGGAAATTAAACTGTGATAATATTAAACAAAATTGGCTTTCCCAGGCATATACCTGCAAAGTAGAGAATTAAAGAGTACAGCCTGTACCGGTCAGCATGTGTGTGCATATGTGTATGTGTTTGTGTGAGCTTATATTATAGATAGGGAATGTTGCAATATTTCATTTAAAAGACTTAGCTCGGGATATTGTAAGGATGTTCCATCACCCAAAGCAAAATTACGTGTGGTTTTTGTGTAACATTTCCAGATTTCTGAGAAGAGCCTTCCAAAATGGACTGTGCTGTTTTTTACAAGTTGAGAAAGAGTGTCATAATGACATGCAGTTTTGAACTATTTAATTTTGTACTGATAATACCTCTGTATGCACAGTCCTTTGGGGTGGGGCTGAGGGCTCAAACACCCCAGGGTGTTATGATAACAGATGCCATTATCCACCTTGTGCCAACAAGGATTAGCGTGAAGGGTATGTGATTTGAATCCATGGTACCTCGAATCCTGGAGAAACATCTGCTTCCCTTATAAATACAGCACTTAGAAAATTACAGCAGGGAAAAAAATAAATAAATAAAAGGGAGACGTGTGTATAGTTTTAAAGTTTTTCTGTGTAGAAGCCTGTTCTTGACATTCTCAAGTAGAGAATAACTGTACTGCTGCCTTCTCAGGTCACTCTAGTTGGACTTGTCAGTGCCTATCACAAAGATGACATTTTGCTGGTCACTGTGCAGCCTGACTGAACTCTTGTGTCAAAGCAGGGCAACTGATTAAAGTACACGTAAGAGTATTATAAGTAGTATGACTAGTATATCTAGTCATATATGTTTATATGAAATATGTGATACGTGTATATGTAGCCCTATAAATATTTGCAAGCAAATAAGTAATACTTCCACGTATGTATTTTTTTTCTTACAAAATCACAGGTGACTTATTGCATAGGGTTCCCCTTACTCAGGTTCTTTTTTTGCAAGGAAGGTTCAGGGCACTGGACTATATATCTCAAAAGGTTCTCTCTTTTCAAACCTTTTAGAGAATAATTCGTATATACGTAAAATGACAAAGTCATCTGTAACTAATAACAGCATCTGTTAAATGAGACAGACCGTCAGAGTTAAATTAAAAATATTCAGAATAGCCCTTCACATTTTGTTGCCATAAAATTGTACCTGCAATTAAATTGTGGATTAAGATGCTAATGAGCTACCTGATTTGCATGTGCAATCAGATTAGCATGTAAATATCAGCTTCTTGCAGACACTAACATATATATGACTACCTGAGTGTGCCTGCAAATCAAAATGTTAGCAGCCAGGCCCACAATAGCAGATGTAAAGATCTGTTAATCACATTGCTGGCGTGTTGGTACCCTTTAATTTGTGGCTTCCAGAACTGCTGAGTACTCCTAACTGTAGTGCGATCGGCAGGTGCTTACCAGCGATGACAGAGTGTGGGTGAATGACCTTACTGGATAGGAGTATTTTAGTTTTCATCTGACATTCACCACAGGGTGCCGGCTATGCCTGTGGGATCTGATCTGGGCTTTTTTTCTGATCCAGTAGGGGTGGTAGAAAAGGTCTCTGCTGGCTATGTCTGCTCACTCTCCCTTGAGAGACTGCCCCTTATCATGGCACAACTACATGGTGTATATCCATGCCTGAATCACCACCGTTCACTGTCAGTACATCAGAAAAACCAGCCAGTTGCTGGTTACAGTGATATGCTGGACTATAAAACCCAGCAGATGAGAATGCCTCTGAAACATGTTGCTCTCATAGTTAAAGAGTTTATATCTCTTATGTGCTGCAGATAAATCACAACTCACGGTCCATTGCAGAGTGTTGCAATGGCAGTTCACGTAGACAGGCTTGCCCTAGCTTTAAAGAACAGCTTGGGTGCCCCTCACAACGAAGAACAAAGGACAGGTTAAACTGATTATTTTCACTCAGCAGTTCTGGCAGTTTTCAGAGTCTGCTTATGTTATTATGGCTCAGTTGCTAGCAGTAGCCGAAGTAGGCAGCACAAAGTTAACATGAAGACTACATGACACACAAAATCAGCAGAGACTGAATGAAACACTGATTCATGAGCCTCTACAGAGACTTCAGGATAAGCACGCACAGACTAAACCTTTGCTGCAGAACCTGAAATTACTTAAAACTCAGGTAGGCTCATTCTCATAGATTCAAACCAACATTGTACAATTTGATCAGAACCACATTTAAACAGGAGAAGTGAATCCTCCCACTACCTGGAACATAATCACCCTGTTTATCAAATTAACTGATTTGATTTTGTTTTTTCAGACTTTATTTGGGAAGTATTCAAAAACCTAGTCAGCTCATAAAGCTGATACATATTTAACAAACTTAATAGATCCTGAGGCTAAGGAAACTTCAGCCAAACAGCTTTTAAAATGAAGCTCAGCAGTTCTAAAATTGAATCTGCTGGGACAGAAGAGTTCAGAGAACCTTATAGGAACCAAATTTCACATTGTCTTAGCTGGCACTGTAACAGATTTCTCTGGTAATATATTCAGCATTTCTTGTCATGCCTGTGTAAACTGCTCTGTTTCTCTAGTTGCAGACTTTTTTTTAATTCATGACCCAAAACACATGGTCCGAAATAGATTTTTAATTATTTCAGGAAATGATTGTGTATTTTATTCTGGAATTTGCTTTACGCAGCATCTTACTACTTTTCACTTAATTAAGCATAATTTTAAGTTAACTGTGAAAGGCCAACTAAGACATTACCATTTAACATCCTGAGACCGTCACCTGATGTGGCCTGTTTAAGCGCCTGTTCCACTTGTTCTCTTCTCTTTGATTCAAATTCCAAAGCTTCCTGCAATTTTCTCTTTGCCTTTTTTTCTTTCTTCAAGCGTTTCTGAATTGTTGCTGAAATGCAAATATATTGTAAGAATGGCTGTTAAAGCACAATTAATATATAATGGAAAAGTGATGGCACTAGAAAAGGTAGGCAAAACTAACAGACTAAAAAGGATTTGACATCAATCATGAATGCCATGCTTAAGTTACAGTCTATTTCAGAGTCTGCTAGTGTATACACTCTGGCAAAGGAAAGAAATATTCCGAAATATTGTTAAAACTATAGGTAAATTTACCCTTGCAATATTTTGCAATCCATTTTATTTGTTTGCTTCTCCTGTATATTAGACAATTGTGAATTTCAAATCAACAATATTGTTAGAAAAATTACTAAAAATATCGAAAGAATTCTGGGAAAATCAACAGCATTTACATAACTTTTTGTGACCACTTGTTCATCTACATTCTCATCAACTTTTACAGATCTGTCTGGATTTGTGAGTGCTCAAGTCAAGGGAATAAAAGGATACCATTGCATGGGCAATCTCTGAGAGGCTTAATAAATTATTAATGCCAGAATGTGATCTGGAAACATAACTTTGAAAAATTGAGTAAACCATGTGGAAAAGCCTCTCTCTGACTTTCTATTATAATGAAGATGTGGATGTGGTGATGACTTAAAAGACAAAAAATTCTAAGGATATTGATTATTGGAGAAATTCTCCTTTGAGCCAGAAGCCAACAAAGTTTGTGAATGACGTAAGGTTTTTGTTGACTTAAATATGACTCAGGAGGTACATAGTGTGCTGTCTGCCTACACTGAGACTAAGTTTTGTTTTATAGAAATACAACAGTCTCATCTACACTTACACTGGGGTAACGCAATGATTTTGAACATCCACTGCAATTGAACAACTTCAACAGTATTTACTGGTCCTTCACAACTCGACTTCGAAGTGTCCTTCTTTGTCACCTCTTACTAAGCCTTGGAACTGTAGACAGGTCTGTTCCCCACACCTTATTTCAACTCAAAATGTGCAGGCAGATAGTACTTGGCACTTACGTTTGTGGTCTTATCTAGCTTTATCTTTCTGATTTCATGGATGTAATCTAGAAGTAGCTTTTGGCACATAAAAAAAAAAACTCTTTCTTTCCTTTAGATGAAGATTTGAATTTTAAAAAGAAGACTGCCTGCTTTGCAATATCACAGCAAAAAATTAGATTTACCAATTTAATTCCCTATTATTATCAAAAGCTTCTAAACAGTCATGGTTTTGTCTTAGAAGGCCCCATATTGGGACTGTTTTTTTTATCTCACTCTTCTGATGGAAAAGAAATTATCTAGGGTTATTTGTTTCAGATCTTACACTTGGGTAGGCAACTTCTTGTACTTCATCTGTTTTGTTGCACTGAAGCTATCCACAAGAAAAATTAGGTGACTAGCACCTAAACTACAGAAATCTCCATTATTCAGGAAGTGTGGGCTAGGTAAGTGGTAAGACGATGAAAAAAAATCACCTAAATACCCAAATTACAGACATCTTTCTCAAAATAAGACTGATCCTCAATGCTTGGAGGATAATAGCAGGAAACAAAAGAAATTAAAGCTGTCAAATGAAGAAATCAGGCTGGGAATACACAGGCGGAGTGGTAATAATGCATGTGAAAGCCATGAAACTGAATCAGCTTTCCTCCACAGAACCAGCCAAAACACTCTGCGGCCAGTTGCCCTCCAGGAAATAATCCTTCAGTCACTGTTCTGTCTGCTTACAGAAAAGTGTGCTTCATTCTGTTTTTATTAAATTTAAATCTTTCATTACCAGTGCTAGTCCACTGCTGCATTACACTGAAGTATGAATGTCAGTTAACTCCGAGTCCTCAATAGCTCCAGCTGGAAATGCCAAAGGGTTATACATTTAATAGATATCTAAACTCCATTTTTCATTCACTCACCTCTGCTTTGCAGCTCAGCTGTAAGTTGCCTTTCCAAGCTCTCTCTTAGTTCTCTCTCTCTACAAAGCTCCATCTTTAACTCCTTCTTTTCCTGCTGTATCTGCTTCTCCTGGACTCTGGCATTGTCCACAGCCACTTTCAGAAGGCCCTAAAACACATGCAAATGTAAGAGTTGAAAATATCGTTTTGTTTCAGCAGTGACAAAATTCATCCATTGTTTCTTTTACTTCCTCTAGGAAAAATAAAATAATATCAGGAACCTATAGACCTGGAATGCAACTGTGCATTTAAAGTAGCTAAGTGTTAGATAAGAGCAAATTTCTGGCATGGTATCATTCAATATAGCTTTTGCACATTCATCCTACTGATACAGTTTATTACAAATGGAGTGCCATATCATTGCTGACCTTGGTCAACTGCAGGGAGAAGCAAAGGAGGAATAATGAGACTGGTGAATTTTAATATGACCATTATTGCCGACTATTAAGTCAAATAGACAATGCATAAAACCCTTTCATAATCAATAATGCCAGACAGTGAAAACCTAAGCATTACATTAAATAAAAGAAATTAGAATTGCAGATACAAAATAGTTTCTGAAACTTTTCAAAGAGATTGAAAAAGAAATACATTTTATCTGTCATGACACAGCCAGGCCCTATAGAGAATTATTTACCTGAATGTTGGTTAATAGTGTTTCTACTGATGAAAGACCATCAGCAAAAAGAAATGGCGCAGGAAATCCAGGAGGCAAGGCCTGTCCAGCCAGTTGGACTTTATCTAAGGTTGGTTTCATTATTGGAATGGCAATTTGGACCTCTTCTGTAAAGACAGGTTTAAAAGCAACATCAGAAAGCATTGGAAATATAGGTAAATGTAATTTCTAGAAACTGTTTCCTTGGAAGTCAAAATACAAGCATATTAGCAAAATTGACATTGTTTCAGCCTTTGGGCAGCCATGGTTGTTGCTAAGGCAAGTTTGCAAAATAATACAGAGCAATAATAAATATACTGAAGACTATAACGTAGCTCTAATAGAGTATAGACTATTATATCCCAAATTCTGCAGAATTATACTACAGAATTATAACAGTATTACGCAGTTCATTAAACCTGAACGACTTTTCTTCATTCTATCATGTTTGCTATTCTGCGACGAGCATTTTTTGTTGCTATAACCTTGAAAAAATTCTAATCAAGAAATGTATCACATCTCTTTACCCCTTTAGCATTATCCTTCCCGTACTCAGCAGTAAATAATCTCCACTGAGTCATCCCCTCCTGCTTAGCTAGCACCAACTCCAGGCTGTCAGTAAAGTGTCAGCGCAGGCTTTCTTAACAAGTACCTTGCTACAGTCAGCCTTTCTAGTCATGGGCAGTAGCCAAAATGCGTTGCTGAGTTATCTCTACCGAAGGTGTAAAGCTGGGTGGTAGGGGGTCACAGGAGCAGCCAGGGAGGAGAGGGCACTCTGGGGGCCTGCTCCTGCGATTTATTGCACAGAGCTAGATTGATGAATCTCTAATAAATTGTAGAACTGGGGCCTTGTAACTTCCCTTCCACTCCTTGTTTCAGTTACATCGAGTTGCTATAGATCCAGCTGTGCACAGACAATAGAAATGCGTATGCAGAAACAAACAATGACATTAGTAATTATTTTTCAAAAATCTTTCCGATTTTGTGATGAACCTGTACTATAACCAACAAACTCAGATTTCTGAATAGACAATTTAATGATATTTTAGGATAATAATAGATTTATCTCCTTCTCTCAGATTCCCTTGTGTGCTACTTGCTACTTCTCCAAGTATTCATTTTAAACATTAAGTTTATTGCTGAAAATCACAAAATTAAAATCTGCTAGCAGTCTTTAAAGACGAAGTCTGCACACTTGTTTTTCTCTGAAATGTTAAAAAATATCGGGGTAACATTCTAGGGAAATCCATATATATATATCTATGGATTATATAATACGTTCTTCTAATCTCCTTGGCACTTGCAGAAATCATGAATAGCTTCTCAGCAATTGCTTTTTAGTAAAGTTTGAAACTAATACATTGTCCATAAGTTCATGATGCATGTGTATTCTAACGGCAACTGCACAGACAGTCCTGATAGTTACATTTGTCAAGTGTCTTGGTCATATTAATTCCAGGATTTACAATTGGACCACACTGTATTCAAAAGGTCTCCCTTCTCCTACTTCTCTTGTTTAAAAAATAAATAAATAAATCAGAAGGAATCTGACCACAACGAATTAAACCACAGCATCTCTGCAGCAGTCCTGTTATCTAGTTTAACAACCTCCAGGAGCACCTATTGAGCAGCAAGCGCTTTTTGCTGTTTCTAAAACACACCTACTGACAACTGAGCCAGGAGCATTAGCAGATTTCGAGTATTCTTTGAAATCTCTACTGAGGGAGTATTTTGTTTTCACTGTGTGAGTTCATTAAATGGAACATCTTCATAACGACTCTTCAGGACTAATAACAACAAAAGCCAGTAACCTCTTCACATCTTCATAGCTATCATTTTAGAGCTGTGTTCATGTAATTTAAACGATCCATTTCTTAAACAAACAAACAAAAACGCCTCTGGTAACAGACACAAAATTTGTGCTGATTCAGAAACACTGTTTCTCATATTTAAGTATTTTCTATCAGTGACAGAGTTTTTAAAATGAAACTGATTAGTTGTTGCATGTGATGCTACACAGAAATAATATCTAAGTCACAAAATACTAAACAGAAGTGGCATTTGAAAAAGAAAGTAATACATGAAGTATGCATAACAGAAAACTATAGCGGCTTTAAAACCTCTAGAAATCTCTCCTATTTGGAGATGAAAGTAATAACATTAAATTGGCTGAAAGGAAAATTACTATTGACTGTGAAGACAGGTTGCATGGTCTATGGTTTGTAATGTTACTGTACAGCAGATTGAAGTTTCAAAATAGTATTACTCTTCTTTAAAGAGATAGACACAGCTAAATTAGGTGCTGCTTGCTGCAGTGAGGATCAAATGCAAAAAGAATCATATTTCATCAGACCTAGTCAACACCAGGAAAATAAATAGAAATATAAGAGGTATGCAGGCAATGATTCATTTTGATAATCTGGCCCAAGAGAGACACATAGAGACAGCACACAGATCTAAGCTTCTACCAAAAGACAAATAGGACACAGAGGGTGGGAATTGGGATGACAGTGTAGCAGAGGTCACATCGATTTTCAGCAGCAGTTTTCACACAGATGAGATAACCCTGGACTCTATTTGGCCCATTGTTCATATCCTACCTGTCCCACAAGCAATAAATTTCCAAGTCCCAGAAAAAGGGCAGTAAAGAAGAAGGATTCTACTTATGACTTCTTATGATTAAGTTTTTGTGCTAACCAAACATGCTTTGCAGACCAAGGTCACATTGCATGTTAAAGTCTGTAATAGCTGAAAACTAGAAGAAGCATATTATGTTTTAGCGTATATGGGTGGAAACTGTCAAACCATTCATCATTTTTTTTCTGATTGAAATCACACTCTGCAAAGATGAATGATAAATGCATTAGAAATCTATTTCAATCTTGTAATAGGTCTTCACATTTGAATGGTGTCTACATCTTCTCCATATTCTGAGTAAGTGCACAGTTAGGCAGAAATTTATTAGCTAGGCTTAAGGAATCCTTATTGGTAAAGCAATTAAAAATGGCATATGTTGGAAGCATTTTTTGCGGATCGTCTCAAATGCATCACTTTAAAAGAAAAAAAAAATGTTGATTTCAGTGTTTTGATTTTAAAGAAACTAAAGATATAAATGCTAAAAGCAGCACTCAAACATACAGTACAACAGAATAAACAAGAAATAAAGCTAGGACAAATACTATCTAACCAAGGACACAACCAACCTTCCTATTTATTGGAACAAAGTGAGAACTACTTTTATTGAGCTTGTTTGTTAAACCTGCCATGCTTTATAATAGCATTCAGGAATCCATTTAAAGGGCAGTCTTTTTATTTTAATTTCTAGCTGGCATCCAGGTAAATAGATGAAAGCAAGAAGTATATTGCAGAGAAAAGAAATACAGAGTAAATACTAACAGTGAATGGAATTATTATCCCAGGAAAGCACGTGGAAAGGTGCTAGGAAGTTTCTTGTTGTTAATGCAATATACTAAAGTATTTCACCTTCCATCTTCTGCCTAAGTTGCAGAAATCTGGATTGGAAAATTAAGCATCAACCTATGGACTAAATGCAGCACTGGGAACATGAGTAACACAAATTGCTCCCTGCATGACAGTGCACAGCCCAAACCAACAGGCAATTTTGTTTACCAGCTGGTTTATGTTCTTTCAAAAGGCATGCTTTTAAATCCATCAATCATATACCTGATGTACTTGGCACGTCACATCCCTCTCAAACCAAGCTAGAAATATTAAAGCTAAAATTTACAAACTACCTAGCAGTAGTTGGATTATCAAGATATTTACTTACATATACTTCAAAACTTACCTGTTTGGAGGCATTACATGTAAGCCTCACCTCAAATAGTTTATATAACATAAGATATTAAATAAATATGTGACATGTAGAGAAAAGCATAAAAAAATAATACAGAATTTATAGCTATTAATCTGTTAGTTACTAACCAAGACATTCGATCTTAGAAAACCTTCAGCCAGCATTAATAATATGGTTCTGGACATAGATGGCACTGGGGTCATTCCTGTTCTCTGCCTGTGGCATACAATTGAGAAAGCTAGGGACTAAAATGGTTTATCATAATTATAATTCTTTAAGCTTCATATTTGAATGATGGGGATAACATTTAATGGTCCATAGTTAGAAAAGAACAGCCTAGGTGCCTAGGTGCTCTAATGTACTATTTTGATCTTTAATAAAATAGAGCATCTGCAACACCAGCTGAGTTGTATGTCCTACCCATCTTTGCAAGTAAGATATTTTATTTTTATTTAAAATAGCATTATTTGCCAATTTATTCAAACTGATAACCCTTGACTTCCAGTTGTATTTCTAATTCACAAAGACAATGATAAGCAATGGTGATGAAAAATGGCTATTATGGCAGAATTAGGGCTCAGATCCTAATTTTTGACAGCAAGAATCAGTTTTCCAAAACAAGTGAGATTTCTTATTTTCTCATTTTAAACCTTGGCAAATTTTGTTTTGCTTAACTAGTAACTAGTAGGGTTTTTCGTTTGTTTGTTTTTATTTTACAAAAAATATGTAAATCCTGTAATCTGAAGCACTGTTTATTTCAAATATTTTATATCTGTTGGTCTGCAAGGACAGAGTTGTCTGAAAATCCTTCATAAACATCTGCCTGCCTTTTTCTCCCTTACTCATTGCTTCTCTGCCAGGAGTTGAGCACTCCTCTTCATCAGTGAGGAGAAATACCTCCTTCTAACCTGGCCCCAATCAGACTTAGAAATTTACTGCTTTAACCTTGTGATTCAGGTGCCAAATTTAAAGTCGCTGCTGTTTTTCTTAATTACAGTCCCTGAATGAACAGGGTCAATGAATGCAACTGGGGAGTATCTGATTAATCCACTGCACTAGCTTTAAATCAGACTTTACTTCATTTTCAAATGATTGATACAACTTGATAGCACACAAGCATGTTTCACTACTGAGCTTTGCCATAAAGAAACTTCACTTTAAAAATAGTATCTAATCATTATATATACATTTCCAGGCTGCCCTAAAAGCCTTTGGAAACTATCACAAAACAGTAACATCAACTATCCTCCACTTCACGGTATCTGCTTCCCAGCTGGTTCTCACCCATGCAATCTGAAATCAATTGATTTTTGTCCTGAAGTGTTTAGTAAAATCTCTTCATTGTTTCCAACACAGGGGAAAAAATGTACAGCATGTCTGTTACATTTAAAGCAATGTGCTGGCTTAGGAAAAACTGAATATTACTGTAGTGAAAAATAGAAGGTGAGCTGTGCAAGCAATGCATAGACTATCCTTTCTATAGACCTGCTCTCAGGAATTACGAGGGTGTGTTTTCCTGAAGGACGTCATAAAGAAGGCACTTAGAGTAGGAGAAGGAAGCAAAAAGCAGAGAAATGAAAATTTCGGTAGGAAACACTAAAGTAAGAGTTTACAAATTGTCTTTATCTGTGCACTCTTTAACAAGGGGCGCGTAATTATACAGCTTTGACATTTTCATCAATGTACTCTCATTAATAAGACAGAAAATTATACCTATTTATAACTTCAACATATTTACAATATGCTCTGATGTTCACATGGCACTGACAGTAAAAGCACCTGAAAATATTTCATTAATTCAAACCTTAACAAAAAAAGGACCTAAGTTAGATGAGATTTGCATTTTGCAGCATTAAAAAATTACATCAAGGCGTGCAGTAATTCACTGGGCAGACATAAGAACTAAAATGTTTCATTGCAAATAGCTTCAGTCTAAAGTTCAATACGTACAGATTAGGAAAAATACAACTGATGTCAATTGATTAAATTATGCTCATTATGAAAAAGTGTAAGTACAATTAATGCTACCAATAAGTGTATTAAAAGCCTTCTAAAGTACTATATTTTATCTGTATGATAATTATTTACAATTAATTGTTTGTCTGTATTATTATTATACCTGCTTTATGCTATGAACTGTTCCTCGGGGAGGTTTTGGTAATCTGGATTCCAAAACGTTTGAGGTTGCTCTGTGCTTTATCTTCTAAATCTATGGAGAAGCTTAATTACTGTCAATCTGCATTTTCCATATGGCAATTTAAAGCAACTAGTAACTTTCAGCTGGTAATAGTAACTTGTCATTCCTCACACGGGCAAGAAGCATTATTTCTACTGACAGTAGAGAAAAGTGAAAATGTGAATTATTCAATAAAAGGCTAGTAACAAAATTGTGACATGGAAGAAAGGAAGAAAATGAAACAACAAACAACATAAAGAAAATCCTGCTCATGGCCATTATCAAGAAATCATTTTTTTTTCAGCTAACTCTCCTGTTAACATTCACAAAGGTTTTTTCATGGCGATTTTTAAGTATCACTGTAGTCTGACTACTCCTCTACCGAGATTTTAAACTGTCAGATGAGGATGGGTAGGAGGAACTTGCCAAGAAAAAAAAAAAAAAAAAGATTCTTCAATTTTCTTGGCGGATTCAGCTTTTCCCTATTAATGTTGAGATTATTTCTTCAACTATTTTGTTGCAAATATTTATGACTCCATATGGAACAACAGATGTTGAAGGGAAGGGATAGCAGAAAAGACTTCATTTTCAGCAATTACCCTGCTACTTGTTGTCATACTGTAGGTGTTCTTAGTGCATCTATTTTACATACCACCCTGTCCTTTCACACACTGCAAAAATGTCAGTTTGGATAATTAATGTAATAACTTCAGTCCCAATCATTTCCACAATATTCATTTATGAAAATAAAATAAATAAATAGGACAACAGGAGGAAGAAACCAGGAAGGAAGGAGTTGGACAGGAACGGCTCTTCCAGTCTTTCTGGAGTATCTGATCAGGAATCAATTTCCCACAAAGCCACATTAGGTGCTTAGTACAAAACCTTCCCCTTTCTCTCTGAGACAGATTCCAGCGATTGCTACCAAGGAGAGAAATCACACAAGAAACAGAAAAACAGATCTATCCAGTAAGCAGTGCAATAAACAAAATTATTGCATAACGCTGATGTGGAAACATGGGCTGGGTGTGATGAAGATAGCTAGGAACAGGCTGAAGGCCAGCACACCAGCCGGGCAGCCTGAGCTGGTCAGAGAGCACCAGTCCCCTGCAGGCAGAGGGGGACACCCGCTCGCAGAGAGTCGTGCCCGCTGCTCCATGGCCACAGACAGCACGTGCCAGCCAGCTCCTGGCCAAACTCAGCCACGGTCAGCGAGGCATGGTGCTTGCATTAATAAACTGCTTGAGTGTGCATCCAAGAGTCATGGTAACTCAATCCCAGTACCACGAAGTGCAGCGACGACACTGGCAGGCCCGAAGGCCGAGGTGTGCCCTGTGAGCAGGCCCCGCGCACGTCTGCCAGCCAGGACTGCACGAGAGCCCTGACATGCCTACTGCCCAGCCAAAGGAAGGCAGCTTGTGCCTCCGCAGTCAGGCATACTCTTTCATGTCCCACTCGTAATAAAAATATACAACATGCTTTTAAATAATTTTCATCTTCTACTCCCTTTATTGCAGCATTTGGTAGTATAATAAATAATTTGAAACAGATCTCATTAGCAAGATCCCGTTTTCTCCTATTCACAAAATACACACAACCGTATAAGTGCTTCCAGTGGGAGCAAATTTTCACCAGGATGGCAGCTACGCTTGCCATTTCACACCTGAAAAGCTCCACCTGCCTGCTTAAGCTGCAAATGTGCCACTAGGAAAGGCTTTTTTACTCGTCTTCCTGGTCTAGGGAACTATTCACATGTCAACCGTGCATATATTAGGTACATGCAAAGGACATGCAAAGGACATGCTTGAAATAGCATTCTTCCCTTCCAAAAGTCTGTGTTCCTAACCCCAGGCAAAACCAGGCTGAGACACTCATTGCCTACTGGAGTCCAGGCAGTAAATGTATGTCCTGAATGGCCAGAAGGAAATGCGAAGGCACACAGAATGGTGCAATGAGGAAGAATGTTATTCCTCGACATCAACACTTGGTGATCACCAGCAGAACTGACTGGTAGCCAGGGAGCCAGCCATGGTTGCCATCAGAACACAGGCAAAAGAACTCTAAAGCTCAAAGTTAATCAGTACAAGTATTTTTGTAAAATATTCTGTTAATACTCTAGAGAGATTATAAAGTTATGCATTATATGCTTTATGTTAACGTAGCAATTATGACACCCCAGATAACCTCATCTCTCTTAATTTGTTTAAAAATAGTACTGACCTAGTATCAGTATCATTACTGTTAAGTTCAATTTCTTGAAATACATGTGTAACTAGCAGTTAAATCCCTCAAATATTTGAAGCAGGCAGAGTACTCCATTTCCTATTTCTGGGTAATTATTCCTGCTTTATTAAGGTTTATTTTACAGCTGTATATAGTAGGTTATAAAGGACAATTCTGCTATTATGTCCTCCCCTGCTTAGGCTTAATAAATATTATATTCCACACCATCCATTAAAGCCAAGTAGTGGAGAAAATAGGAGTGGTAGTAATCTCCTCCACAGATGTAAAATACCTTTAATAAAATAAGGGTGTATAACAGTCAGGAACAAATTACTGAGGTCTGCTTTAATAAAATAGTACCCTTAAAGAAGTATTACTCTTAAGGTACTGACATTCCCACTGGTGATGCAGTGTATCCTTTCAAAGCAGTATAGCTTGTTAAAATGGCAAGATATCTTTTTGCAATAGAGTGTTTGTGTCCAAGCAGATACAAGGTTTGTATAGAATGCATCCAGGGAGCCATAAAACTGGTGGGAAACATATTTCTCCATGGTATTTTAGTACTTCGAAAAATTCAATCACTGGGAAAAAATGTTTTGCTGTAAACATCTGAAGAGCCTTATAAAAGCAATGGCTTCCCACAGCACCTGCTTAAATAATTTTAAGAGGGAGTATGTCTTTGCTCATCTTCTAAAACTTGTAGAAACCTTCTCCTATTAATTTCCCTGGTGCTGTAAGGCCAAGGCACTTTTAATCAGAAATAATTACGAGTGCAGTTAGGGGATGTTCACCAGCATTATTTTTGCTCTGTAGAAATAAGACAACTTTCAAAATTGATTGCTTGGAGAAATATGACTGCTTTAACAGGAAAATATACATAGAAAGATGATCACCTTAAAGTTCCTTTTGAATTAATTATGTATTCTTCAGATGTCAGAGAAGTACTCTGTTTATATATCTTAGCATTTCAACTCAGTTCAGTTACACACTGATTTCATAAATCCCAATTATCAAGAAGCATGAGAAATTCATCTTTTTAAAATTCACCTTTTCACTGTTTTAATTCTATAGATAGAATAGCACTTCTGTGCTATGGCTGTTACCAGCATAATTCCTGACACAGTCCTTACGTAGTCTTCTAAATAAAACTTCAGTCTCACACCAGCTCCTCAGACCTCCCGTGCTGCACAGCGCAAGTCCTTCAGTCCCATGGCACAGGCAGAGGGGACCGGCTGTGGCATGGCCCTGCCTGCCAGCCTAGCTCTTGCTGCAGAAACCAGGCTCCTACACAGAACAAGACTGTCACCTTTTTCCCCCTGGAGGGTTCAGCCAGCCCCTGGTGTGCAGCAGCACCACATGAGCACTGCTGGTTCGATAGCATCATATCTCCTGCAGGTATTGGAGGTTACAGAACTGAACCTAATACCCCTCTCAGGCTAAGAAACAGTCAGAATTTGGCTTATCCCAGTCCTCCCCTCTTCGAGTAAGAGGGCAAGTAATAGGCCCTCTGATAGAAATGTTGTCCTGGTGTATCGATATTACATCTTAGTGACAGAATGATTAGAGTCACATATATCAGTATTACAGCAGCTCTCGGAGTGGAGAGCCGCATGTCCATAGCAACGTAGCACAACTCTTTGCCACCAAATAATTACATGATGCTCTGGGGAAAGACAAGTTTTCCTAGCACACAGCCAATCTATCAAAAGGGAAAACTCTTTCTGACCCAAATGGCAGCTACGATCACAGCATAAATGTAAGCTAACCACCATGTAGTCCTCATCCACTACTTTGCAACCTAATAACTGTTAAGTCTACTGCTGTCACTTATCCTGAGCTCTTTTGAAAGATCAAATACTGAGGAAAGGAAAGGAAAGGAAAGAAAGTGGAAAACTTTCTGCAGAAAGGAGCAGCTATCTGACATTTATCTACTGTATCCTCCCTTCAGCCTGAGTGTTGAGTGTGGCTCCTGGGGAGCCCGAAACCTGTGCTGCCACATGCTGCAGGTTCACTTCACAGGCATAGCACATTATTCAGTGACCACCTTGCTACTGCAACTCCCAGTTACATACCCAAGACAAAACATCACTTGCAAAAAAAAAAAAAAAAAAGGGTTAAATAAAGTATTTAAATGACAAGTAGCTAAATCCAGGGTCCTATGCTTTAGGCTACTAGTACAGTCCAAGAGTACAGTTCCCAGAAGCTGGCCAGCATTTTACCCTCTATTCTCTCTGCCCAAGACTTTGGTCACTTCTGCCATCCACCTGAAACAGCAAGATGCATGAAGTGATGCTCTGCTATGGTATGTGGCATAGCGCGAAGTTTGGCTATAAAGTCACGACGTTTAGGCTAATTTCTTTAATAAAATCCTAATATCCCTTCATGCCAAAGCACAAAAACCTGAGCAACAAGCAAATGAAGATTTATTTACTTTTCACAGAGCTATCTGCATGTACAATCCTGTTCTTTTATTGATTTGTGATTGCAAACCAATCACTCCAGGAAAATTTTCAGAAATCCCACAAATCTTTTGCTTTTAAATCACTACAATTCTAGTCAACTTCAAGACAAAAAATGCCACTAGTGTTATCATAACTAAATACAAATCTACTAGGCAGGTTTTTGGATAAATCTCATGACTTGCATGCTTCCAAACTGAAAACAAAATACGAACAAGAACGAAAAACAAACTCAAACAAATTATGCAGAAAACCAGTACTCTACACCTCTCACTCATTCACAAACAGGTTTCAAACGCGCCTTGGACTTGTGCAAATCCCTGTGGGATTGCTGAAAAGCCCAGCCTAACAGGCATGCCACTTTCTGCAGCCTCTGGATTTGGCAGCCGAATCCTGGAGAGGCAGTGAAGTGCCAGGGCAAGCTCTGCAGCTGGCTCCCAAGGAAACACGGAGAGGAGAGAAAATAACTGCTTTGGCAACCTCCTGCTGCAAATACGTAAGTTGACAAAGCAACTGTGACTGAAATAAAACGTACCTTGCCCATATTCAGTAAAATAAATAAATTAATTAATTAATAAATTAAAAAGTATCAAATGGAAGTCTGCATATATTTTTTTTCAAAATGACAGAAATAAAGACTGTGAACTCCATTAGTGCATCTGTCATTCTAGTGGAATTTCTACCAAGTCAGCTGGGAGCATGACCTTATTGACGTTTTAAGTTGTATCAAAAAGTCTGTAAGCATAAACTCTTTTTAAAATGATTAGGTTTTGATTATTGCTACCGTGACATACGGGTTTGAGTAACCAGAGCATTTTTCTATTAAAACTGGCTTACGCTCTTTGCAGGGCACACTGTATTTTCACTTTGGTTTATTCTACCTCCTTGCTTTGAAACTCTGCATTACTTGAGAGAGTAGCTGACAAACCCATTTATGATAGTGCACAAAATGAAGCTTAATGAATCCCAAATGGAATGTACTTCATGTGCTAAAATCAATGTACATTGCCTGCTACAGTATCTCCCTGTGAAATTGAGGCATTTGCTCAGAAATTTCTCTCTCAACAGGGTCTTTTCTTTTTTTTTGTAGTGCTTAACTGCCTTTTGTCTGCTCTTGTCTCCCTCCAGTGTTGCTCAGATGGCAATCTTTTATTCCTTGTGCAAACTCATTTGGAAAATGCTGGATGGGCTACAGCTGTGTACTGCTACATAAGGTCTAATACATGTCAAGCAGTGCTTTCTATGTGCTGAATAAACACAATGAAACAATGTTTTAATTGATTATTAAAAGGGCAGACTTCTAGACTGAAAGTAGTATTTAAATCAGTTTTAATCAGCTAGTTTTGTCAAAATCGGAAAGGTACCAATGCTGTATAGTCGTATCATGGCCATTTGAGCACCTAAGTTTTCATAAAGGTTATTGCAACCCAAGGTGATAAAGCTATTTCTGGGTGATTTATGCAACCACATAAAGGTAATGAAGAACAAACAGGATCAAAATATTATTGAAGCATGAACCTTACCTGGAAAGGTATTTTCATACATATCTTCTAAAAAATTAAATAAAATACGTGGTTTTCAAGAGCCAACCTCTGTCCAGGTACTGTGGAACCTTTGCAGTCATTCTCAAACAGTAAAATGTGCTCTTGCTTTTATGATGTGTGGTGTCTGAATTTATACTCTCTAGTAGTAAACACTGGCTTAAAATCAACCTCCATTACTTCTGACAAAAGGTGTCTAAGGTGGAGGATATACAGTCTAGAACAAGCAAAAATATCTGATTTGTTTAAACCAACAACTATTAGACTGTGCAACTTTTTTTTTTTTTTCAAAGTCAGAATATATAAAAAAAATACTAAATGGTAATCCAAATAATTATGGATCGTAAAGAGGTGTCTTGACTCTCCCCAGGACACATTTTTGAAAGCCTATTTCAAAATTTGGGCAATGATCAATCAGAAATGAAATCCACAGACTAAATTCTTCTTTATACCAGTAAGTGCATTCCACTAAGTATATTTCTCTGTGGGTCCTGAGTCTCCCTAGGACTCCACGTGAAGAATGCATTGGGAAGTAACCAACTTTTTTTTTTTTTAATTCTTCCTTCAAATACAAAATTCTAACCTTGTCCAGAAATTTAGGTAATAAAAAATTGTAGCTTCTGTTAAGTATCAGCATGACATGGATTATCAATCAAACAAGAAACAAGCATGGAGCAGATAAAAATGGCAAACTGCTATAATTACAAATGACATTTTGTGCATGACTGTGTCTCAAGAATTGTTACAGAATGCTGTGAAAAGAAAAAAAATCATTTATATCCACAGTCCAGAATAATATGGTCCATTACAATGATGTACTTTGGGGCAGAAACGTCATTTGTTATGTCTCACATTGTTTCTGTTCTATCCACTGAATTTATATTTAGATTTATTTTTTAAAAAGGATGAATTCACTTTAGAGAACTGACAGTTTATATGAATATTTTAGTTTTGCTTGCAAGTACCAGAAAAAAAAATGGAATAAAACTCAAGCTCCATGTTCCTCAGAATGCCTACTGAGAATAAATTCTATGTTTATTTGTATTTCATTTTGTTTGAACAACCTCTTTTCCCTTGAGTATTTATTAAAAGCATAAAAAGAATGAGCCAAATTCACTTCTCAATAACATCCATTCAGCATTGTTGAAGCTTGTAAAATTGCAATAGACTAGCCAAGGGGAAAATTTTACTTACTATTTAGTAAATATATACAATTTTTTTTCTGGTTGAGAAGATATATTGTTTCATTTCCAAATTCTGTCTGCTCCTGCTCATCAAAGAAGAAAAAGCAGACATTTTGTTATACATTCATGACCTCAGAAAGGAACGGAAATGATGCTCATTCGTTTGATTATTTGTTACTTGGGGTCCAATCCTATACATGGCTTTTACCATCAAACTTTCTGAAGACTTGAACAAAGTGTCCATCTACTCCACTACATAAAAAAACTAGTTACTTTTTTTTTTTTCTGTAGTATTTGCTCAAAGATTCCCATAAATGATCTTTGACCTACTTTCCAAAATACACAGATCGAGGAAGTATTAGCAGTAGATTGCCGTGAAGTGGATTCAGGCACTGGGAAGGGCTATTCCCAACACAAAGCTAGAGAAGCATTTTTATACTGTATGATAGAGACACCTAATTTTGTTGCAACTAAATCAGGAAAATCCGCAACAATTGCAATGAAACAGAAGCTACCATGGTCTATGACCACATTTCACAACGCAGCAGCCAAATTGTCTCTGGGCCATGCTTCTCACACCTCCTGCACCAAGTTTCCACGAGGCCAGGCTGAGCTACCCCAGGTCACTCTCACCTGCCAGAGTAGGTGTCTTAAAACTGTCTCGATACCGTACAAAATGAAAAATCCAATTACCATTATATAAAATGACTTCTTCCTGTGCAGTTGACCATCACTGTGTTTTTAGTACAGTTTGATTATGTCTTTTTTAACAGAGCTTGCAGGAAAAGTCATTCAACACTAACAATGTAGCATGCAACTACCACTCCTAAATGGTGAACGTGGCCAAGAGCTGGGGTTGGTGTTTCTTGTCTGCTATTCCCCAAGAAATTACAGTTTATAGCTTGTTAGTGGAAAAATGATGTCTTTAAGATCTAAGCCAATGTTTTCAGAAATATCACGGATTGTCTTTATTGCTGGCATAACAAACCCCCAAAATATAATAGCAAGTAATGTGACCATTGCCCTTGGCAGCACCATTAAACTGGGCAGTGAACTACTTCAAATGGCTGCGAGTGTTAAACATTAGTTCTGCCTTAAGTAGGTTGATTTTAACAGTCAAACATGCACTGCAGTCTATCTGAACATTAAAAGCACCTTTCAAACTTAATTTTACAGAAATGTTAATGACCAGAACAAACTACTGAAGGCAAAAAAGAAAAGTAATTATTTCAACAGATGAAAGGAAGCAGTAAATTAACACTCCTGTTTTAAAAGGGGGGGGCTCAGTAACTTATCTGCTTTAAGGAAATACCATTAACTGAAGCCACTATGGATATTTCACTTAATGTGTTTATGGTTTGGGGTTTCTTTTCTCTTTTGGCCTTTAAAAATGAGGTTTGAGGCAAAAGGAGAACTGTAAATCTTTAATCAAAATACAACAAGAGCCAGAAATAGTTTATCAAAATCATAGCAACTGAATTGGTACATAAATATCTATGTTATAGGCCATGTATGCACACATATGTTCAGTGAGAGAAAGGAGAAGAAAAAAAAAAAGAACATCTTCAACAGCTATGACCTGTATGTCCATAGAGGCTTCTAAGAACTAAAGAAAGCGGTAAGACTAGAAAGCCTCACAAGTATTCCTAATATACCACTAGTGCCTAAGTACATTATACAAAAAGAGAAAGAAAAATTAGGGGTAGCTGAACCAATCCTATTATTACATTAAAAAAACTAGGAAGAAATTTGTCAAAGTTTAGAAAATGTTAAGCTGCTTGTTATAAAATACAAAACATACCAGTTTTTATACACAAGCTATTATTTGGGGCAATTTTGAAAACTGTTTAAAAATAGTAATTGTCTTGCAAGTAAGATTTTCTTACCATATGTGTCGCAATATTGAAGCAGACTGTAGAAATTTCCAAAAGGAAAAAAATATATATGTTTTTAAAATCTTTACAGAACAATTTAGATATTTTTTTTTCCCCGTGGACATGCATTTTCCACACAATAAAAATATATAAATGCAGGTTTTGAAAATAATTTATTTAGCATTATCAGCATAGTTACATATGTTTTTCATTCCAAAATCAGTCATTTGCAGACTTCAAATGATGAAATGGTAATAATTCTTGTGATTTATATATGTCCACTTTGAAATATGGCTGAATGTAAGGGTTGTTCAGCAAAGCCACACTGCTGATTAAAGTGGCTTTAATCTTGCTTTTTAATTAATAGTCTTTCATAAAGGATACTTTACTATATAATGATATGATATTGTATTGCATATATATCATGTTGTGAGTGTTCATGCTTATCTCTATAGATACTTACTGTTATATATACACACACACACACACACATATACAATCTAAACATATCAGAAGTACTGAAAGAACTGTATTCAGAATATAGCAACAGTCAAGTAAATGGAGAGTCAGAAGGCCAGGAAAAACTGATGATGTAGTCTCAAAAAACACTGGCTTTGACAGTAAAGCCAATTTAAGTAGTTCCCACGCCCTGTAGCACAGCTCATCAGCCCCTTCTGTGAAAATCCTTTGAATGCCTATTTATAAGCTGCATCGTATAAATACAGTCTCTTAACTAACACCTCTGGATGATGTAGGATTATTATTTTGGGCAGACATTTATTTGCTTAAGGTATTTTGATGTGAAAATAGACACAATTTGGTTTATTCTTAAACGTTACTTGTATTATGGCAGTTGATGTCACTTCACATAACATAGGAAGTGAGTTGTTCATAGTGCTCAACAAAATATATTGTTTTGTCCAGTGAAAAGAAGAAATTGAAGAAAGCGTGGAGAAGCACAGTTTAGAGTCTAATGTTTGATAGACGTTGTATTGGTAGGTGACATCTTGGGGCTTCACCCTGGTGACAGTCAGAGAAGAACCTGCTCTGGAGCTAGCCAGCAAGCTGAATGCAGTGGCTGGAAGCAACTGTACAACATGACCCAAGATTTCTCAAAGCAGAAGGGCAAGCGTGATGGTAAGTCACTGCATCAAGGCCGTGTCAGGAGTGCAGAACATCATGTGGAAGATTATCAGCTTCACAGAATGGCTGAGGTTGGAATGGACACCTGGAGGTCATCTTGTCCAAGCCCCTACTCAAGGAGGGCCACCTAGAGCCGGTTGCCCAGGCCTCTGAAAAATTTGGAGGTATCAAGGGGACAATTCTAGGATAAGCAATAGCTGAAGACAACCTCTTGGTTGGCGTGGAAGCCCTTTCACCTTTGTAGTGGTCACACTCAGAAACTGCCAGAGACACTACCCAAATCAAACGGCAGCCTGCCATCTCTGTTGATCACCTGCATGTCAGATCACTCGTTATTTGGTATTGAGTTGTGATAACTACCACTGTGCTCAAGCCTTCAAGCAATAACTCCTAGTTCTCCAAATACAATATGACAATGCTGTTGCTATAAAAACATCTGCATCAAATATTAGGGTATTTGTGAACCAGCAGTCTAAAATCATACGTGTTAACTGCACGCAGCAAGGTATACACTTATTTAAAAATAAATGTGAAATTCACTCTTCCACAAAAGAAGCAGTGTCATGAGAAAACTTGGGCTTTAAGTTTTGTAAACGCTGCATTTTCAATATTAGAGTGTCAGTCTTCATTCACTCTCTGACAAGGTTGTCAATCAAACAGCAATCTAGTTTTGTAAGACTTTAACCAAAGATCAAAGTAATGATACTGCTGAGTTCACATTACCTTCCCCGAGATAACTACTTGAACACTTTCATAGCGCTGCATCGATATTAACTTTGCACCATTCCTTCCAAGCAAATAAAACAGTACAAAGTTTGACAGCCCTCCTGGCTTCTGCTCTCAGCCCTGATCTAAACAGAATCCCAGTCCCTGTCCCCTCTACCCCTCTGTAACTGCCACCTGGATATTGAAGTTGAGAATTGCAGGACTTGCATTCAGTTAAACTTCCATCAATTAAAAAGAAAATGAAATGTGCTTTCTGTCTCCTTTGGGAAACACGCTGAATGTCTTTTACTCAATAACAATAGTTGGGCAATAAAAAGATGAGTGAGCAAAATGTGGTATATCATCGTTTTGCTTTTGACTTCAGCCCAATGGCAAATGAAAGGCATCCAAAATCAATTTCAAGAAGCTAATAAATTCAGTATGTGAAAGCAGAGAAAATATAACTTTTGCAGCCTCATCATCAAGCTGATTTGTAAGCAAAGCTGGGCCCAGTTCCCGAACACTAAGTCACCCATATTTTCCATATTTTCAGCGTCATGCAGGTAATATACCATTTCTCCAGAGTTTATATTCTGAGGATAAACATATATATATATATATCTGTTCTTTCCACAAACATACGTCCTGGTAATATCATAATAAAAATCTGAATGTACTATGCCCAGGAAATCATGTCGATCACTATCAGTTACTTCCTCCAGTAAGAGTGAAAGGAAGGTGAAGGCTAATGCTGCACACAAGGGCATGCTCGAAGCAGAACGACTGCTTTCCACAGCTCTGCGTTACTTTCAGCCCAGACCTCTTTATGGCAGCACGGGGAGGGGCTGTTGGGATTTTTATTTGCTTGTTAACTGACTGAGAAGCTTGCCAGACCATGTCCATCTAGAGGCAAGTTTCCAAAGGGAAATGAATTGATGGTAATTACAACATAATTTAAAGTACTCCTTGAGCAATGCTGAATACCTACAATGTACAGCTTCTGATCTCGCTGGGCAATAATACAGGGGCTTCCACTTACTCCAAGCAATTACTTCAAATTTCCATGAGAAGAAAAGTTGATCCACAGTTTCTACCATGACACAAGAAACCTTGAGGCAGGGTCAAGCTCTCCCCAAAGGATTCAGTGTCCACTGCTCTTAGAGCTGACCAGGCTTTACCAGGGGGCTTTGTACCATACATGATTTTCCACTGCAATTACGAATAAACTACCTGACAAAGGGAGGCAGCACGGATGTACCCTGAGTGGCTTGGAAGGCCAGGACTAAATCCTTCAACAGCAGTTATGATACGCCACCTTTGGTTACATGCTGGGCCTGAATGTGCAGCTTTAAAAATGGTCAACAAAAAGTCAAGGAATGGAAACAAATGGATGTACAGCAGCCCTGGATCTGCAGGTCTACACTGAAAAAAAATCAACATTTCTGACATTGCCATGTTACGTGATGCCTTCTGAAATTTTGTTTTGACCCAAGAGCAGGCAGTGACATCACAGAAGGCTGATTACGCTTAGCTAGCTTACGTGGAAGTCATTAGCAGTGTTATTTTTTTTCCCCTTGGGATGTCATATTAATTAAAAAAAAAAAAAAAAAAAAAATTCTTGAAACATGGTACTTATTAAAAGAAACAGACAAACAGGTTTCTGCCCTTGGAAATTTCTGTGTCAAGATTGTGAATTTCTTTGTTTTCTGTGACAAAACACAAAAGGGAGAGAGAGAAGGAAAGAAAAAGGCAGGCATGCAGGAAAGCAAGCTGGGTGCTGGATGGAGCTTGAATTGTCAGCATAAAACATGGCGAGAGAATGTAACTGAAGAATGATGGTATTTGTAGACTGGGGACGTGCAAATCCTAGAAAACAGCAGGTGGAAAAAACTGTGGGACAGAATTATATTTAAAGGGGAAATGTTCGAACTAGGTGAGAACACTAAAGAGATCACACTCCGAGTGTAAAATACTGCTTTTGTCACTTAGTTCATACTGTGAACATGTCCAGGTTTCTCCTTCCAAAGGCAGAAGCAATGGGGAGGCTGTTCTTTCTTATGCTGTTTCTTCACCACAGCACTGTCCCATCAGGTGGCCGTGGCTTTTTGTAGTCTAGTCTGTTAATGTGGGGCCTGGGATAACTCTTTCCTCACACTGCAGAAACCTCTATGCTTATTTTTTATGTTAGAGATATCAGAACTTGCTTCCTCTGCCTTTACTTTAGGATTTTAATGACCAGATGAGAATGATTGACTAAAAAACCTAACTTGAATGTGAATCACACTGTAAATCCCTTTTTCTTTCCTTTTTGTCATATCTATTTTACGAGCAAGAAGAAAACCTTTTTTAGTCTCAAAGACTGTTTCTCAAGCTGCAGACAGTCTGTGCTATGCCAGCTCTCCACACTTTCAGCTTTTTAACACACCTCCAGCAAAACCAGAGAATCTAAGAGATTGTTACTGATATTACTGTAGCACAAACAAGTCTCCTTTACTGATAAAGCAGGTTACAAAGTGTGTGTGTTTATCTGCAAGTCACCTTAAAAATAACGATGCCTCAATGCGTGTGTAACAGTCACCGGCACTGCCTGAGCTCTCTTTTCGTGCTTGTGTCTTCTTGCCTTTCTGAGCGATCAGCTGCACCGCTTTCTGCTTTGTTCAGTAGAAACCTACAGATCTGTGATCATACACTGGTTGGTGGTCGGGATTTCAGCAGAATGCAAAAGTAAGCAAAAGGCATTTAAGCACATATGTTTTTATGGGAAAAAAAAAAAAGAAGTTAAACTGTGAATGCAAGGGATCACCCTGCAACGAGGAGCTATAGTAGAAGCGAGTCCTGTCCACCTTAGCTGACCTGTGTGTGGCATCTCTGCAATCTCATGTGCAAGCACAAGGGGTACTGGATGAGCTGGGGTGATCTCTGTTCTCTGGGGACCCCTACTTCTTGCAAAGCACAACTTTCCTCTGTATACTAGTCTGGAGCAACATATGGCTAAGATTTGTTGCCTACTATATGCCTCGTGAACTATCGGGAACATTGCAAAATCCCCTCTTTGATGTTAATGTGTTCAAATAGCACTATGAAGGATATGTTTAAAAAGCATATTTAAATTGATTCTATTTCTGAGCACCCTTAATGCTACTGGGGTACTATTCCTTTCCAGACTTGCCAGACTTTGCTCAGTATACAATGATTTTACGTATTTTTAAGCATGAATTACCTATACAGTCAGTCCTTCATTCCCATGAGATTTTCAATTCAATTTTAAAAATGCAAAGTTTAAGCCATAAACTTTTCTGCACTTCCTTTTATCTTCAATAATTCCACACAAAAAATTTCTCCTGAATTCTTCTCCTGTACTTACAGTAATTGCTTTGAGTATTTATAGACAGAACTTTTATCAAAACACTTAAAAAAATGGAATATACTTAAAAATAAAAATGCCTAACTGTATCCATAACTAACTCTTAATTTAGTTATAAAGTTTTGATATTATCTCTATTACTTATTCTTCAAAGGAGAATAATAATTAGAAAAGTTCTGCAAATTTGCACTAATGAAGCAGAGAAATCTACTATGAATTTTATTAATTACCATGTAGGCAAATAAATACAAAATGTAAAAAAATGTAAGCATACCTAGCCCCTTCTTTTTATCATTTTGATTGCAGTTTATTTAAGATTACTTACAGGTTATTCCTAAATCTTTATAAAACCTTGAGTTGGGAATAATAATTTTGCCACAAATTTGTATTTTCATCAATTAATTTATATTCCACAAACACTGAAAAAGTCAATTAAATATGCAGCAAAATTACATATTGAAAAATCAAATAGAGGACAGGCAGAATAAAACGTGTATACAATGAGACTAGTACAGAGAGGGAAAAAAAAAACACTGGAGAGATTTCATACCATACATTATGGCCACTGCTTAAACCAATGTAAGATTTAAGATACTCATTTGGTTCGGATGCACAAGCTCAGAAGCACAATTTTTTCAAAATATGGATATATTAATTGCATAGGAGTAACAAACTATGGTGCTAATCCTGAAATGCAGTGGGTGTAGGAAGGGTCAGTATTGTGCTGTTTTTTTCAGAGCTCCCCCATGCTGCAGCAGATGAATGCTGGTCCAGCCCAAGCAGTATTCCAGGTTGTCTTAAGCTACTAGTAACCCCCCAACAGTCTCTCTTTTGATCCAGGACTGCTTGAATCAAGCACTGCAGACACACCTCTTATCCTCTAATATGTCTTCAGTGTCACAGCTGCCAAGATTAAAATGGCTGAGAGCAATAGGTGATTTTGTGTCACTGGGGAAATCCCTGCCTCTTTACACTGTCTTCTGTCCCATGGAGTGCGACACTGCCATCACAGGAGTGTAGCCATAAATATTTAAACTGGAGAGCAAAACATGGTTCATGGACTAAAACTAATTAATCATCAGTCCAAGAAACCAAGATGCATTCAGTGGAGTTCAAAACCCACAACCGAAGTCAGAACAACATGAGATCTTACCGCAGGTGAGTACTATTGAATCTTGAAAGGAATGTGCAACAGTGCTAGGATTTGAGTGTGACCTACAGGATACAGAGATTAAGAAATCTATTAACCAAAAATTGGTGAGGTCTCATTCTAACTGTGAATCCACATCAATACCTCTTTCTGGTTTTTGATCTTTATCAATTGGCACTTGAAAGGAAACCCCAACTCCTTTTTTGATTACATCTTTCTTCCTTCCCCTACATCCAGCATCTCTTACAGTTCTCTTGAAATCTCTCTAAATCCAAGGGAAAGAAGGATGCCGTTAAAAATCGCCTTACTACAGTCTGTGTTAGCACCATTATATGAAATAATTGCACTTTGGGAGATTCTAGACAGTCAATTAACCCCCAATTCACAACTCAAGTGGCAGAGCAGACACTCAATGAATAGAGGGTAGGGGTTCAATTCTCAATTAGGATGAAATTTTTTCCTTAATAGTTTAATCTTGTGGTCAATTAAATCTCCTAGCGTTGTATTAATTATTATATGAATTCTAGGCAACTTCTAATTTAAAGGTTAGTCATGGTGTACTGTAACTGGACCAGAGTCCTGGACTTAAATTTTTCAAAGCTAAAAGCCTATTCTATCTTAAGGGGAGAAATATTCTTTTGTAAAAAAGAAAAGAAAATATCTTTATATTGTGCTTTCCTAATTTGGGATAATTTAAACATCTTCTGTATTTCTATGTCAGGAATAAGACTGCAGTTACGTCTTACATTATTAGAAATAAATTTTCTACTGCACCAAATATTCGTATCACTAGAGATACTAAAAAGTATTTCTAAGCAGACTTTTAAGAATTAATCTCATCTCTGATTGCTGAGCTTTTTTCCTATATTGTTTGGCATAGCTGCTTGGAATAGAAGCTCAGTTTTCCATCTGTTAGACATACAGAGACTATCGGTTTGTGAAGTACTGTCTCGGTACTCTTTTTGGTAGAATAAAGTCCTGGATTTCCTCGGGGAAGCAAAGGACATATGCTGATGCTCTATGGTTTCTGAGTTGCTGCAGAGATGAATTCTTCTTGGCCAGCTTTCTGTTGAGTAGGTGCTGGAATCATATAAAACAGCCACTTGCAAAAAAAAGAAGTAAAATGGTGAGTTCCCTGGCCAAATTAGTGATCTTTTTTCAACTAATTATTTTTCTTGCTTAAAATGAAGACAGTTTGCCTTTGAAAAGACTGTCTATCATTAAAAAAGAAAACTATTGAAAAGTTTTTGAAACAACTATAACAGATGTCATAGTAGTTGAAAGTACAATTAGAAAGCACAACGCCGCAGAAATAAAACTTCAAACAAAAGCGGAAAGAGTTCTTTGTGCACATCAATAATTTAGACTGATTTAAGAACTGTTTTATAGATGCAAGTGGAGCTCTTTCTGTCTATATATAAATTGAATGTGGTCTTTATAGGCAAACAAAAAGGGGATACAATCCTTTTAAATTATTTTTAGGATAATTGTTTCCGCAACAAACATCATTATTTATCAGTTTTGAAAAGAAGCCAACTGCTAACATTTGAAATGCACAAATCTTGGCAAACAACATAGAAAATGGTAATCTCACCCCTTTTCAAAACCAGTTTTGCATTTATTTTACACATTTGTCAAGTTCTTATCTCAAAGCCTGTGCAGTGTTACCTATTGGTATCAGAAATCATTGTATTTTATTTCTAATCACCTTCCCATAGCTAATTTGGTAACTCAGGAAAGGAAACATTTATTGCTACCAGATGCTGTTACTTTCCTGCTCACTTACATATTACTATAAATTGATTCAACAGCCTGGAGAACAAGGTTTAATATTTATTATTTTGCATTCCGGATTTCTTCTGTTATAATCTTTCTTTTTAGATAAACAGACCCATTTTAGTGATGCAAATGTTCTAAATTATGCTCCAGCTACCTATCAGCCAGGATGTGTAAATATTAAACAATGCAGGGCCATATAAAAATACCTGAGATAGTCTGCATGCTAGAAGCAGGTTAACCATACTAGAAAAATCAGGCTCCCACCGAGGCATAGCCAATTTCTGATGTATTATTTCCTCCAGGAGCACACTGTGCTCAGCCAGGCTGCACTACCGCAGTTCTTTTGCTTGAGGTAATTTCTTTAGGGTACATGGTGCACGGTGGGTACTACCAATGAACCTGCTTCTCTGAGGGCTGAGATATAAAATGCCCAGATCACCTTCTTTGAGACACTTAAATCTTTTTCTTTATTTGTTTTTTTAAAGGAAAGCTGGAATAGCCCGCGAAGGATGCTGGAGAGTCTGTTGTGAACCTGATGATCTCTGTTTGTATATTTTTCTATATCTTTATTTCCATCTGTAAGCTTTATTAAGAAAGCAAGTTATCTATACTGTATTTGAAACTAACTGCATTGTTTTTCTGAGTTCTCATTCTCTCTGCATAAAACCGCTGTATACTAAAATGAGATTTTGATGGATAGTTTTGTATACAGAGGGATGAGTTTTTCCTTTTCAGATGAGAAGGAAGATATGGGAATAAATGACAGTCCTTGAAGCTGTAAACTTTCTTAAGAAAAAATGAGAACAGATGGTTTTGTAGAGTCACGGAAGAAAAGAAGCCAGTTCCTCAACAGCTTCCACCTATACCTTTGAACATGAGGACACAACTGTACTCAAGTCAACCAGGATACAAAAGAGAAGACCCCAACCCAGCTACATCGCTGCTCCTGCAGTGCACGAGACACTGTGGGCTGCCCTTGCAGAGAACACTGACATGAAGAAATCTAGCAAAAATACAGATGTCAAGCCTTGAGACTCCAGTTACCTATCACCAACGTTTGTTAGCCCACATATCTACACAGGTTAGCTCTCACTGATGAAAAAACAACAAACAAAAACACCAAAGCCACTGTTAATTTAGCTACAACTATTACAGAATGGTAATTGTACTATTCAGATACTGGGGACCATTTAACTGCAGCTTTTTCAGGGGTTGATAATACATGAGCTGGTAGTTCTGCAAAATTAAAACTCTGGCCTGATTTGCATTATACTTAATATATGCTATACAGGCGGTGACACTTACAAAATATGAATCCTAAAATCTGTTGCTGAAAAGTTATCATGTATATGAGATAATTCTTATTATAAATAAGACTAAAACCTAGAAGTGCCCAACTTCTTTTCTGCTGAGATTTCAATGTGTGTATATAGAGAGATTACTAACTAATTATTTCCTGAAACAATAAAGCCTTCTCAGTAACTCACTGAATAGTGTTTTTTTTTTAATTTTTATTTTTAGTATCAAGAAGCTTTGTACAAAGAAATAAAGGAATTAAGGCACTATAGGATTATTATTATTGTTATTATTACTGTTAGTGTTTTCATTTTGCAATAACGTTACGCTTTACTTAAAATATGCCAGTTTTAAGAAAAATCAGTGAAAATACACTTTTTTATAGAGTAATTTCACAGTTCTCCTTTCCATCTAAATCTCTCCTGCCTGTAATGCCCTAGGCTAAGTAACAATAATGTCAAAAGTCAAACAGCAATTCTGGTGACTCCTCCTTTAATATGTGAATTTCGCCATGCTTTTGCCTGGAGGGCACCTTCATTGCAAACCCTTTCTAGATTTTAAGATGAACAAAAAACAACAGAACAATAATAAATACACTCTAATCTCCTAATTGACAGCAATTATATGTCTCCAAAGGTTACAGGTGTATAGTTTACGTGCTATTTTCTGAGCAATCCATATTTTCTGACTTCTGTGAATACACGTGTACGCACACATACTCCATTTTCTGCTTCAGCTCAGCCAGCCACCAGAGATGCTCCTTCTTCCAACATACCCTACATCAAAGAGGCATTTTCAACCACACCAGAAGAGGCACTCCACTGAACTGTCATTAAAGATCTTACATCCTTCCACTGACAGCCCTCACACAAATAAGACATAGGATATATAAGCAAATTCACACAAGCCAGACCAAGCTATCAAAATATTGCAGTCCACATGATGGCTAAAATAGACAGATTCAAAACTGTACAATGTTTTATAGATCAGAACATCTCAAAATGCAACCAGAAGCAGAATTTTATTTATTAAACTACTTGTATACCCTGTCATATTCTGTAAACTAGAAGAAAAATCTGCTTTGGAAACTACTGTCACTCTGACTACAAAATAGAAGAAGAAAATAAATCAGTTGGTATTTTCTGAGGAACATGCAATGGCCCAGCATGACCAAAAGAGCATGCCTTAGGATTCTCATATTGCAATAGTCACTGCCTTTTTAGCTTAGCACCTATTTGCTTTGAATTTCAAACTTCTAATGGATTTAAAAAAAAAAAAAAAAAAAAGAAGTATAAGTGAGTCTGTGTACTCGCAACCAAACTTATGAGGAAAATTATGTTTAACATATTTATTGATAGGACAAAGTATTACAAACATGTCACAAATTAACAAAATTCCAGTATGACTTAGGAATCCAACTCATAGTTTGAAATATGACTGAGATACTGAGGGGCTGATTTTTAACAGGTATTCAGGCAAAATACAGTTAGAGATAAGAGTAATGTCTCAAACTCCTAGAAGTCTGATCCACCTAGGACAAGCTACAAAGGCTGGCCTAATACTGTGCACAGGTGTGTCAAAGAAGCATTGATGAGATACTTAAAAACACCAACAGCCAATCTCTCTGCTGCCTTTAGTGTGCTAAATTTATTCCCAAGGTGTCTCTGTGAAACTTAACCTGGATCCTATTATATTGATTGCTTATTACGGTGGTGGTCCACTCTTTCAGGTATACTGCTTCATTTCCAAAGTAAAGCAGATAATATGAAAAAAGCTATTAAAAGAAGTCCACCGACGCTATAAAGGCTTGATTTGCTCTCTGACAGCAGGAGCATGTATTGCTGTCATAATCCAGAGTGGTTTTGGCCCTCTCTGTTCTTGACTGAAACAAAGGCTCTGGAGCCAGGACCATGGCTGTGACTGTGTCACTTGGGATTTCAACCAAATAGAACATATCTCTATGGGTAACATAGCAACTCAGTTCACAATCAGTATCCCTTAGAAATTAAACCTATCTTTTATACAGTGCAGTTTCTATGAGTATCTTGAAGCTCATTCTCAGACACAAATATTGCAAATCTGTCACAATAAACAGCAATTTTTGTTATTAATTTAAATTTGTACCAGTTTGTATCACTTCCTTTGGCTTAAATTAAATGCATGAAACATGCCAAAATCTCTCTTTTATTATTATTTTTTTTTATAACAGAAACCTATACTGAAAGCAGCAATTGCTGGCTTCTAAGCAGTTTCCTAGTGAACAAGTGTTTGATCACAGAGGCTTTGTTGTCCTTGCTAGAAATGACATGTTTTTCAGTAACATGTACTGTTTGTGCAAGCCAAAATTTCAAGCGGTGACAGTCTAAGATTGCTTACTGGATGAATTCACACTGAGAAGAAGCTGTTCCTTCCCTACACATACACATGGCTACACACTTGAGCACACAAATGCACAAACACAATTTCTCAGGAGCAGGTTTGGTACCTACGGCAGGGTCAGAGTGGAGGCAGGTGGAAGCTCAGCCTGCATCAGTACATTCCCACAGATCTCAAGGATCTGTGTAACATAAGAAAACCTCTCAGCAATCTTTCAGGATGCGTATTTTTTGTATCTTACTGCTCTTAATGAGGACTGAAGGCAAGCTTATTAAATAACTCATGACGATTAAGAATGTCATCAATTGCAGTTTTCAGGTTAATGACTTTGCATCAGAGGTATTATGAACCAGAGAATTCAAAGGGTCAGTTTTAATGTGAGAATTAACTCTAAGGAAAAGATTACTGGGCCCAATCCAAAAGCTACCAGGTGCCATTCAGCGATTCCACCCCCCCCCTTCCACTTTTATGCCTTTCAAATCTGCTATAGCTCAGTAAGATGGACCTATAGAAAACTCAATTCACAGCATTCAGGGGAAAGTGAAAGTGGCAAACCCTGAAGAGACAACCTGACTTTGGAGAGAAGCAACTTTTAAGACCAAGTTAGACAAGGCCCTGGGCAACCTGATCTAGTGGGTGGTGTCCCTGCCTATGGCAGGGGTGCTGGAACTAGGTGATCTTTAAGGTCCCTTCCAACCCAAGCCATTCTATGATTCTATGCAATACCACGTATCTGTCTCGTTTCATTCTTATTTATCCATTTCATGCCATGAGCCTATAAAAATTGCTAAAAAAAATTTGGTCCAAAGCCTTCTGAGTAAAGAGAATTTCATATTTCAGCATATTTACCTAGGCTCACCATAGTGTTTAGACAGCAATATATTAAAGCCATAGAAATTTAATAAATAAGATATATAAATAAATTATATATCAACGTAAGAAACTGTCTTGGTCCGTATGACAAGATATTACAGATAAAGTAGGTATTTCACTCCAGATGAATGGCATTGTTAAATTGGTTTTGAAAATGAAGTAAATTTATTTACTTACAACAACCACTATAAACTTAATATAAAAGATGTGACCTTGGAATATTTCATTAAAGTCTCTTGCATAACTAATTACACTTGTATTTATAAATGTTTAAGCAATGGTTAAATGCACAGTCATAATGACATGAGTCCATACCCTGTAGAAATTAGAACTCTTTTCTATTCACATACATTGTGAATCTAAGTGTTAAAAAGAGTTTGCCTCAGTTTCATGGTCTGGGGTTTTTTGTTTGTTTGCTTGGATTGATTGACTCGTGAAAGATCACCTCTACTCTTAGGCCACCATTTTGTCAGTTGTCAGTTCACTTGCAGGTTAAGTTTAACAACAACAAAAACTTGTGGAAAAAGCCTTCACACAGAATACAGCACTGTGTTTATTATCCCTTGTTTTTCTCAGAGGACAGAAAATATAAAAATATCTCTGAATTTTCTAGTGAATGTTTGTGCTATGCAAGTCACTTGAGATTTTTGGAAAAAGAAAACTTTGCAGCCTTTAAATCCAAGTATTACCGCATCCACTGCTTGAAACAACTCCTGTGGCTCTAAGTTAATCACACTTAGATATCAAAAGGACCTTGAATTCACTTCTAATTTCAGATGTTTTTCATGTATCTCAAGAGGAGGTTCATGAGAATGATCCTACAGAAAACTGCTTATTTGTCATTATATCTTTACCATGTGAGTACTGGTATGTCAAAGAAACAGCATAGTGAACATTTGAAGTGTTGGCACCTCTCGTAGACTTTCTATAGATGATGCATGTTACAGCTTCGTACTCGTAGTTCCTGTTTTTATTCCTTGCACTCTCCATCTGGATGCTTTCAGATTAATTGTTGGAAAAGTCCTCCCTTTGGAGGACATCCCCCACCACTGTGGGCCTGTTGCTGTTTCAGGTGTTCTGCACCTGCTCTTTCTTCTCCCCTCACATCACGAGTAACCCAGCCCTTTGGCAATGATTAATTTAAACGGCATAAAGTCTCTTTTCTGCCAAAGAGATTCAATAAATATAGTTCTGCTTTCATTACCATAGTCTCTGGCCATCTGAAAATATTTTGTGTAGCTGACAGAAATGATCCAAAATTCCCATTCCCTTGAACTAACAAATGGAAAGGTGGCCTTCAATAGAATGAAAAGGGATAGCTGCCAGATCCAGGTTTGGAGACTACCGTCTACTGTTCACAGGCACTGGGTCCAGAGTTGTGCTCTGAGAATGAAGATGACAGGGCTAAAGGAGGTAGCATCGCCACTGAGCAGCTCTGGGAGATTCAGAGCAAATCACTTTCTCGACAAATCCAGTCCTCATTTCTACTCAAAGAGTACTTGAACTGGTCATTTATGAAAATTTCCCACAAATTTTTACTCTGGTTAAGGTGGGGTGCAGCTCCAGCTCCCCAGACATCCATGTGAAGGCCCCGTTAAAGCATGTCATGGTTCCCTGGGGGCCCTTAGGTCCTGCTTACCCCCTGCTAAACTCACAGCAGAGGGGCAGGGCTGGCATATGCCCGCATCTCACCAGGGTCTTGGCATGCCACTGGCCCAGGAGGTATAACACTCGTGGCAGTATTTACCATTCCTGTCTGGAATAATGACCAGTACTATCAGCTGGGGGAGCTTTTGTTCAAAATACTAGGCTCTGGCCAAACTCTGTTCCCATTGAAGACATCACAATCCCTCCCATTGACTTCACTATGGAAAGAGTTATGCTAGTGTCTTTTATTATTCCATCCTATGAGGAGTTTAAAATATTTTTTGCCATACAGTCACATGGAATAATTGTACCTGCAATTAAATCCCACTGGCAGGTATGGCTAAAGACTTTTCTGGCTTGTTTAGCCTTTCTAATGTAAGATTTCATTTGTGTATTTCCATAATGCTTATGTCTAACAAAATCCTTTCTGATGCAATAAGAGATTTTTTTCCATGCTAAACACTGAAGCAGGAAAATTTAAAATTTTAGTTACTGTGAGCAATTGTGCAGCTAAAATGTTAGTGTTTAAAAACAGAAATAGCAGTTAAGCGCAAGCAGGAAGAACTTGTGTTTAAGTCTCTGTGAACATTTGGGGACTATGTTTTGTGGAGGATTTTCTATCTCTGGTTCCTTTCATTAGCAATTTTAAAATAAAGTACACATTACCTTTCATATGGTTTTCACTCACACCCTGACACGGACGCACAGCCAGAACACTTGTGTACCATACTGGTTAAAGATGTCTGCCCAGAATATAATAGTATAAAATACTTTGTATAAAATGTAAAACGGCTGACCTATAAAGATGTTTGATTTAGTTGTCTTCTAATATTGAGCCTGACTGTACTTCCTAAAAAGATGATGAAAGGATGTGGAGTAATTGAGATTTAATGGCATTGCTCCTTCAACAAGCTTAAACGTATGGTCTGTAACCAGCCTCTGCACTGAGATGGCCATTAAATCTGTAAATTTTGTCCCTTCAACATATGCAAACAGCTCAGTATAATTGGAATAATTTTATATTAACTGTCTTTTTTTTAGAAAAACCATTAAGCTATATGCTCTTTGGCCCTGAATATCGTGGAATTACTTTGATGAGAACAAACTGACACATTTTTGTATGGTGCTGAGATCACTTTCAATGGGTGATGGAAAACAAAACTGTGTGTCCTGAGGCATATCACAGTATTTGCTTACTATAATTACAATAAGTTTTACTGTTTTTCATGCTACACTTTCACATGAGTAGTACTACTGTGAAATGTTAGTTAATTTTCATTTGTTGCTATCTTAATTGTTACAGAGTGCTCTGATATGTGAAGATATAAGAAGGTGTGTAACAAAAACATGCTCAATATACTCCTTCAATAATTTCTTTGTTGTTTGAAAACTTCCAACTTACAGCAAAGCTGGCATTTTATGGCCTGCAGAGCTATAAATCATTTTTAAAATCATGATGATATTACTCAAAGCAGATGTGAAAACATATGTTTGCCATGGTTGTATAAACCGCTTACTTGTCATACTTAATAAATGTTGATACTTTTATTTTAACTACATTCCTTCTTAATAACTTTGAAAATCTTTTCCATGGTAAATATATTTTGCCTTAGTAAAAGTAATGGCAGGTTTTGAAAAACAAAGCTTGTTCTGTATACAAATTATATGGATATTTTCTGCTGAGCAACCCAGCAGACATTATACTCTTCAGTGACTGTCCACATCTGAGTATGAAAATTGTTCAACATATTTGAGGTGCAACAGAGCCCGAAGTGATTATACAGAGAACTATTTGTTCCTACTGTTAGGAACAAAAAATGTATTTTGGACTGATAAAGATCACAGAGGAATAATAACAACTTGTATGGGGTGACAGGCTAAGGATTTTCAGAAGCAGAATACTGACTGTATCTTTCTGGTGCAGTTCATCATTAGAGGGTGCTTGCACCCTGTAAACCAGAGGCTCCTAAAAGAGATGAAATATAGGTCTACCTCACTGCTTAATGTGAACTCAGCTTGAAACTGTTGGATATAAGCTATAGAAGGATATATGCTGTTGGTGCTTTTAAAATTTCAGCATCCGTCCCATGATAATGCAGTCGTAAGATGCCCAATAAGGTGGTCATCCTTTCCATGAATATGCCCAAATAATTTTTTAGAACTCTGGAACCACAGTGCACATGGAGTCTTCAATTTTTTTTTTATTTTTTTTGAGTAGCTCATACAATTGTTTATGGTTATAGTAAATTGCATTTAAGTTCTCTCAGAAAATAAACACAGAGAGTGCAATCATAAGCCTAAGGATTTGAGTTTGTCTGATTTTTTTAGATAATCTAAAATTCCCTCAGCCAAAATAAAAATCACTTTGCATTTTCATTTATGATAAAATGTTCCTATTTTCAGTAGACTTCTAAGTACATTTAGCTTATGTTGTCTCCTCTTTTGGACACTTTCTTCTCTTACTTTTCTTTCCCATCTTTTGCCTTAAAATCTAAATAACTTCCTTGGTATATGCTTTGGAAGCATATTTTCTAGTATTCACTTCACACTTACCTTCAGCTTTCCTTCATTTCTTCAGCTTTATGTCATCTTGTTTTTGCAGACACTCAGTTTGTCTGGTGCTCTCTGTATGTACTGCCAGAATAAACTTTGTCTACTAATACGAATGATTTATTTTTTTTTTGTATTTCTAAGGAAACAAAATGCCTTCTTCCTCCTCTACATGCAGCTGCAGATGCCACATCTCTGTCTGCGACTGTGACACCTCCCCAGGGCTTACCTGCATACACCAACATACTCATTTTCACCAGCACCCAACAATCAGAGCACGGAGAAATGAGCAGAGGAGGCACTTCCCGGCCTACCAAACAAACTCTACAGATCAAGCTTCACCTCCTCCCTTGCTGCCTCTCACTTGTGAGTTGATGTAATATTACGAGACGTGAAAAATGTCTAATATTTCTCTCACCTACGTACCAGCATTAGAGTAGCCTGTACACACATCCACTGGAGGAAAAGAAACAACACTGTGTGACTAATCAAATAGTTGCTAGGGACTTCATAAATAATTGAGTCAAAAGACCAGCAAGGTATTACTCCCATATGGTCTAAACAGAGGGAAGCAAAGATATCATTGTTAACACTTCCTAAGAAGAATGTGATCTAAATTCACCAGATACGTTATTCATTGCAATTAGGCACGTAGTTTTCTTAGATTTATGCTATTACGTCATTGCATATGCAGAATACTAGAGAAAGGAATACAACATGTAAGTGCAATTAAATGCCTGAGACAGAAAACAGTTTAATTTTACCTTTCTCCTTTTGCATTTTTTTTAGGCTTGTCCCGGTTTCTTGATCAATGAGTTCTCCTTCCCTGCTGTTGGTCAACATAGCTAAAAAAATCAGAGTGCACAGCTATATAACACTGTCAGTAAAGAAATGTCAGAAAAGAGGAAAATATTAAATTATACCTTTTTGTCAATAGTTTGATATTTTAACATTTATTTATACTGTATAATTTCTAAAGCAACTGACCATTTTCACTGTCCATAAATCTCCTAATTCAGCAGTTAGAGCCAAATATGTAGCAAAAGCTCAAGTTGATAAAAAAAAAAAAGATACCAGGACGGAACTAAAATTATTACTGTGAGGAATCTGATTTCTTATAAAATGTTCAAATTAACAATTTAGAAAAGTACTTCTCAGAAATAATTGTGGGGAAAAATGCATTTAGTAAAACAAAATATTTAGGTTTTAGCAAGTACCTATAAAGCAGCAAGCTTAATAAATAAATACAGATACAGAGATAGCAGCCCACAGATGAATTGGAAAAAAAAAAAACATACTCTACTCTGTGGTGCTAAAAATTTCCTCACTTAAAATTTTCAAAATCAAAGAGACATTAAGTTTATGATTTCAGGATGCTTATTTTCTTTGTTCTTATTTGATTAAAACATTTACTTTTTGGCAATTACAGAATTTAAAGCCATTCCAGTGAGGAGAATTGTCAAAAAATTGCAAAAATTGTAAGAGTAAAAAAAGCCACATATGTATATGAAGTAGATGTACATATCTCTATAACAATAAGCTTTAGACTTCAATATAGAGAAACTTGTGGTTCAACATAAATAAAATCTAGCTTTCTTTAAAAAAACTTTTTGCACTATTTCTGGAGCTCAGAGGATTGCAGTATGTGCTGCTACTTTTAATATAACAAGTTACAGTAGCTTTCAAAAGCTACATTAAGGTAAAAAAGTTCCTTTTTCATTGTTGCTAAGGAAAGTTACATTTCTTGTCCTGTGTATTTCTAGCCCTATTTTAAATACATGTAAGCTGAGGGAAATCTACTTTCTAGTCCTTGCCCTGAGTATGCGTATGTTAAGGAAAATAGCTCAGTCTCTATTAACTAGATTTTGTGTATTGCCAACTGTGCTATGTAGTGCAATGTTGCTGTATCATGGACCACAGTCAAAATTCCCAAATCCCAGCAAGCAGCTGAGTAGCCATTTGATAGGAGAGAAGACTACAATGACTTCCATGAGCTGCACTGTTTTTGCTGTTTAAATCTAGCTCAGCAATGCCTGCATGGGCAGCAGTCACTGTGAAGACAACAGTGTTGACGTACACTGACATGAAAAGATGTTAATGGACTTGCCCTAGATCCCTCCTGGAAGCACCAAGAATAGGATCCAAACTTCCTCCAATCCAAATTTGCATTTTAAACACAAGATCAATAATGCACAGACTGTGAAAACTGTTGTTGAGAGACCAAAAAAAAAATCAAAAAGCTCTCACCTTCATTGCAATGAGGAAACATCTGGACAAGAGGAGGTTTTTGGAGTGGAAAACTCATTATATAATCTGAGAGTTTTCTGACATACATTCAAATTAAAACATTTCTTGTTCTTTTTCAACTCCAGGTGCTTTCAGAGGCACTTTCTCATGCCAGCATGCAAGATTTAGTCAGTCATACCATAGAAGGGACAGTATCTTCTGTGCATTGATGGATGCAGGCACAGAATGAGTCTGAGGGGCTGGTCTACGCATAGTGATGAACCTAATTAAACAAATTGTAGCAATGAACTTTCTGGCTATTGGGGGGGTAGTGTTTGGTTGGTCCTTTGTTCTTTTAATAAAGCAAGGGCTTTCCTGAGATTCCCAGTAAATAAATATTTGCTTCAAAAACCTGATAAAATTCTTAAGGTCAGTAGTTGTCAAGGGGTGTGAGGCTGCAAAGCACTAACCAATTCTGTCTGGGGTGTTGTCCAGCTGGGAGGGTGAGCTGGACACGCTGCTGCTCTGATGGGAGGAAGCGTGGCTCCCAGGCCGCTGACTGTCTTCTAGAGATGGAGCTGGAGAAGGGCTGTCTTGAATCCTTTCCTTGAAACAGAAATAAGACAAGGTCTGTGCAATTTGATTAATGAGCATCAGTGCAGTTCAATCAGAAAATGAAAGTGGCTGAAATAGCAATAACAAATAGTCTTTCCAAGATAAACAGTGAACAGAATTCACATCAAAAGGGCGGTACAGCCTTTTGTACTCAAAAGCAGTGGAGTCTTCTACATGCAATGCACCCAGGCACAGTTTTTCATCCTTAGTGTCATGACACAGCACTTAACACCTTTTTTTCCTTGATAAATCTTTATTTTCTAACTTTTTCACACATAGGAATATAAAGCATGTTTTTACATGCAGTTTGTAGAAACTAATTTTTATTTACAGATAGTGCATGTAGGCATGTATGAGTTACATTTCAAATAAACAACTCAGATTTGGATTAACTGGCACAAAACACCGTCAAATTTGTAAGCTCACAAGAAAAACTACTTCTGTGCCTGAAACATTGCATCGTCTTCTCAGGGTAGCATGCAGACCAATTTTAAAAGTTATGGTACTGGTAAGACAAATTCACTTTTGGATGGAATGCATCACTTGCTAACAAAAACAAGACTGTGCTTGCAAATTCTTATGTGCGTATTTGCACACAAAATCCTGAGATTAGCTTCTAATTTAAATATACCTAGTACTTTAGGGAAAAGAGAAAAAAGAGGTATGAAATTGTAAAATTTAGCAAAATTAAATTCTTCAGATCTGTGTATCTAAACTTGCAGATTGCCTGGAGATACGGAATTTCCACCAGGAAAAATCTTTAGGTTAGGCAAGCAATAATTCATCTTGTCTTGAGAAATGTGATTGATTATATGATCACTTGAGATCCTTTCCAACCCAGTGATTCCTCATGCATTATTCTTTCTGAATTGATTCAAAATTCTAGTCCCCTTCATTCCTTTTCCCAGGACCAATAAAACAATATGAGAATTTTCTAAAAGGGGCAGATCATGGCCTGAGATGCTCTAGGATTTTAAAATCTCTATGTTTTAAATCGTCTGTTGCAGCTAATGAAGTTCTTAAAGGTATAATTCCACTGGGGAGACACTAACAAGTAGATGTTTAATTTACAGAAGTCCAGAAACTGCATCTTTGCAGTTGCCCTCATCTCGTCATCTATGGCAGTCAGCTGCTCCCTGTAGAAACCTGTGGAAACACAGGACCGAAATATTACTCCTCCCTTTTTTTTTAAAGGGAGATCCTCTGCCTCCACCTCATTAAAAATCACAACTTCAGGGTAATCTGGGGAAGCTGTCTCAAAGGAATCTTGCAAATTTTCTTTCTTTCTAACCTACTCTGAAAGATTTTTCTTTAAGAAGTATGTGTTCTGGCTATTTGGTGGCAATTTTCCATGTGTTTTTGAAAATAAGCTGAACAGCATCCAAATTTTTAGTGCAGTTTTTGCTAGACTATGCTAAATCAATAACACAGCTTTAGGAACAGAACACTAGATTCTAATAGTTTATCCATTATAAATAACCAGCATAATAGCTTCTGCTAATAACCTATCTAAGAAATTCATTAATAACACTTGCAGTAAGATCAACTTTTTAAGAATATCCTGTTACCCATTAAAGCCATCTCTCTAAAACACACCCAACTCATATTTACAGACTCATTTGAGAATGATGCAAAGGGAATATGAGAACAGATCCTCCTAATAGCAAGGGGTTTTATTTGTCTATTCCAATCACACCAGCCAAAATCGTAGCATTGAATGTGTCTTTAATAGGATAGTTATTGTACATTAAATAACAACTGAGCCTCAAAATCATGTAACAGATGTGTATCTATTACATAGCTGTTAATCCTCAATGGATTCTTCAATTATCTGTTATTTAATGAACACACAATAACTAATAAATCTTACAGGAACACTTTTAATTGCAGTATTTTTTAGTGCTAATTAAAAAAGGTTAGTAAGTTTTAAAAAATGAATCTACTATGTTGAGTCAGAAGATCTTGAAGTTTTTAAAAATGAATGATTTTAAATAAATTCTCAAATTCTGGGGAAAAAAAAAAAAGTTTAAGCTACTGATCTTCAAGTGGCCGTTATTATTTTCTTCATCTCAAAAGACTGATTTTAAAGATTGCTGAGATGAGCAGAAGAATAAAAAAGAGTTGCGACTTATTCTGGGGATGGTCGGTTTAGTAAACCACGTTTATAGTGGTTTACTAAACACCAAAAATATTCTTCCATATATATGAATAATAATTTATATACAACTGATGTCATCTACTTCGTCTTGTTTGATGCTGTCCCACACAACTTCCTTGTCTCTATATTGGAGAGACGGATTTTATGGATGTACCACTCCATGGATTAGGAATTGGCTGGATGGTTGCATTCAAAAAGTTTTGCAGGCAACAGCTCTGTGTTCAGGTGGAGACCTGTGACAAGTGGTCAGGAGTCCTCAGGAGTCAGTATTGAGACTGATATTATTTAAGGTCTTTGTTGGTGACATGGACAGTGGTATTGAGTGCAACCTCAGCAAGTTTGCTGACAACACAAAGCTGTGTGGTGCAGTCAACACTCTGGAGGGAAGGAATTGCATCCAGAGGGATCTTGACAGGTTTAAGAGGTGGGCCTGTGCAAACATCATGAAGTTTGGCAAGGCTAAGTGCGAGGTCCTGCATCTGGGTGGGGGCAATCTCAAGCACTAGTACAGGCTGGGTAATGAGTGGATTGAGAGCAGCCCCAAGGAGGACTTGGGGGTGTTGGTGGATGAAAATCTCAGTGTGAGATGGCAACAGGTACTTGAAGCCCAGAAAGCCAGCCATATCCAAGGCTGTCCATCAAAAGAAGTGCAGTCAGTAGGTTGAAGAGGATGATTGTCTGCCTTTACTCTGCTCTTGTGAGATGCTACCTGGAATGCTCTCCTCAGCTCTAGGGCCCTAAGCATAAAAGAACATGTAGCTGTTGGAGTGAGTCCACAGCAGGGTCACAAAAATGACAAGAGGGTTGGATTATCTCTCCTATGATGACACATTGAAAGAATTGGGGTTGTTCAGCCTAGAAAAGAAAAGATTCAGGAGGCCTTACAGCAGCCTTCCTGTACTTAAGAAGGGCCTACAAGAAAGATGGGGAGGGGTGCTTCATCAGGGTGTGTAGCAATAGGTAATGGTTTTAAACTAAGAGGGCAGATTTAGATCAGACATTGGACAGAAAGTCTTTACTATGAGGGTGGTGAGGCCCTGGAGCAGACTGCCCAGAGAAGCTGTGGATACCCCATCCCTGGAAGTGTTTAAGGCCAGGCTGGATGGGGCCTTGGGCAACCCGGTCCAGTGGGAGGTGTCCTGCCCATGGGCAGGGGGGTTGGAAGTGGGTGGTCTTTAAGGTCCTTTCCAACCCAAAAGTACAGTATGTACTGTACTTTATATTTGTGTAAATAATAGCTTTGTGTAAATAATAGGTTACAGCTAACAGGCTACCACTCTGACTGTAAGTTGTCTGGATTTTAGTTTTAACAGTTCTCTTTGGCACTACTTATTCCCTTTTTATCACAAAGAGTACTCAGTATACAATTATATACAATTTTGAAATTATTAATTTTACAGAAGAGTGCATAGTTTAGGTAAACTTCATTGTCTATTGCAACCATGAAAATGAATAGCCAAGGAGAGGACATGCCAACTGTTCTGCAAAAAAAAAAAAAAACAACAAAAAAAACACAACACAACAACTATGAACAAATATGACGATGAATTAACACTTGGATATCACACAAACAGACATATGTGTCACCTTAAATGGGAGTTATTTGAGTAATTCAAAAGCTGATGATTTGGAAAAGCAAAGTATTCAAGCTCCTTCTGGTAACTGTACTTCCCATTGTCTCTTGCTATAAAATAATCTCTTCAAGTAATTTGCCTTCAAACTCAGGGTCTTAGTTTGAAATGTTCAGGCAGAAATAAATGTGTCAAATAATAATGTCATTCTTAATCACACAGTGAATCATTTTCTAAGAGAATTAGTTGATTATGTCATCTAACGTCTTTCTGGTTACAAAAATTTACATATACAGGGAAGATGTACCTTTCCCTATAGATAACAAAGGAGCTGGAATTTTCCCTATATTTTATGTACCACAAATAATGATAGAGTACTGTCATGTAAGACTGCATGTGGATAGAGAAACTGTCTATTTCTAAATGTTTGTGTGGAAATGTAATGCAGAATTTCCTCTACTATAATGAATAACACCATGAACAGATTCTTTTTTTTGCAAGTAAACAGATCCATTTTTCAGTCCTGTAATCAGTATGCATCTATTTAGCTACTTAACAGCAATGTGCTCTGGTTCATTAGGTAGCTACTGTTGTGTCTCAGCCTAGTTAAAATTTCACAGCAAGTTAATCTATTTTATTACAAATGAGAACACAAGTGATAATGTCCTCACCATTTTCCAAACACAGGGTTAACAGTATTTGTAACAAATCAATGAGGGCATTTAAATAGGAAAATTGCAAATCTAAAACCTTAACATTTTTTACACATTGATGGCTTCATTTTATTTGTCATTTATATATTTTACAACCTTGTTACTTTTCATATATTTTATTTTTTTCTTCTTGAAATAGCTCAGTTCCCACTGGCACACTGCAGTGCAGCTTGGTTCTGCAGTAAGTACACTTACAGTAATAGAGAAATATTTCTAAATAAAGTAATATTTTCTCCATTTGAATTTCTTCATATTTTATAAATCTGCAAGATTCATAATCCATGTTACAATGTAATGAATTATATATATATAATTTACAGATTGTGAGAATTTTATGAAAAATGAAAACATTTCTCAAGATCTCACCTATTTATCTAACTATAGTACCTACTTCATCTTATCTTTTCTCTTCCCTTTACAGAGCTGTACCATAAATTCTCAAAAAAGACTTTTGCAGTATTTAATCCTTTTGAAGGGTAATATATTTCTGTCTTACTAAAGAATGGTGTCTTGCTTTAGCTTAGAAAATGTAGCTACAAAGCCTGACATTGTTAATTTTAGTTGTGATTTAGGTTAACAGCACTGAAGTCATCCACTCATCCAATTTCTAGATATATCCTTGATTTCACCTCAATATTCCTCTACTAACCCCTGTGCGGTAGTATTCCACACAAATAATACGAAACACTACATAACAGTTTTATCCACAGTAGTTTTGTTAGAAATATATATGAACAGCTTACCTATTTTTGACATAATCATCTTAACCTTAATTCCTTACCTCTGATTTTTTTATAGTATTGATCTTCATTTTGTGTCAAGAAATTACAGGAATGATGCTACTAGATTTTCCTTTATTTTTCTTTATTCTTAGTGCTAATGTAGCTGTAATTACTGTTCCAAATGTTAATCTATTAATGAGTTCCTAGAGGATTTAATGGCATTTCACTGCTGACAAGCAGGTTTTCGAAGTTTATCTGAGTCCTCGATATTTTATTCAGACATTTATCTTGATATTTCATATTTAATTGAGGTTCTTCTGCAGTGGCAGGAGAGCTGGAATTCAGATCTCACTAATGAAACTGAGAGGAAGGAAAAATGGGGACTCTACTGTATTTAGGTCTAGATTAGAGTTTTCAACTCTCGTAACAAAAAATCATACCTGATCATCATGCTGGTAGAATAAGTTTTCTGACATTAATTTGCTCACTAGTTCCCCACTGGAAAATGCATTGTGTCACACCTGATCTTACAGCGCTTGCCAAATCACCACTGAGATTCTCAAAATGGACCACATTGTTGAGCTGAATACACAAGATGACTAAAAAATCAAGAAACCAGAGTGTCCCATTTCTCTGAAGAGGTCCATACTGTGGAACCAAAAGCAGTCAGCCAGCAGACTGACTGAAGATGTCAGAACCCCTATCCAAAACTACCATGACTTTGTGTCCGTAAAGTACCACTGCTCATATCTATGTGGCTGAAGTCTATTACTAATAAGAAAGAAGAAAAAGAAAGAAAGTAATTTTGGTTAGCAAAGAACTGAATTGCTGCCTTTTATTTTTAGGTAATACTAAATATTTCTTTCCATTTGACCTTAGTTAAAACTAATTGAATTCTAATATCAAATACAATTTTAATAGTGTTCTAAAGTTTTCTGTCCCTAACTAATGCATTAGGCTGAAAAACAGCACATAATTGATATTTAGGCTTTTCAAAGAAACAGAATAATCTTGACACAGTAAGCAAGAGCTATGTTAAATCTGAGTTGTTGGACAGATTAAATATGATAGACCACGAGAAATATGACGGTAGAGTTACTGTTTCTGTACATGAGAACAGTAGTTAGGTATATATTCTGAGTTATCACACTCTGGAAATAGGCACATGCAGAGTATGGTCAACTTGTTGGTCTTCTGAGCTAGTTATATCACCTCCAACTGCTGTAAGAATTGGAGAAGAACAACGGAAACAGCTGGTCTAAAAACTAAGATAGGATATGTATGTCTGAAAGCCAGCTGGATCCCATTCATCTTTTTCAGGGTATCGGGAAGTCATTCACTTTAAAATATATACTCTGCCATTTGAAATGCTTTTTTTTTTTCACTGTGTACATATAGTTTCTTCAGTCGTAGTCAACTGGCATTTGTTTTCCCACCAAATTTAAGAAATCGTAAAAGCTCTTCTGTTTACTGATTTTTAATACCAGATGTTCACTTGCTAATTCCATTACCTTGTGACTACTTCCTATAATTCATTAATTGCCAGCTGCTCAGCCAAACAGAAAACCACAGCTAATCAGATGGTATTGGTAAACAGCCAAACAAGAGCTTCCTTCTTCACCATTTCTTAAATTAGCAATCACTGAGAAAGCTATGGCAACCTTCACTGGTATATTAAGATTTTACCTTCCCATTTTACCCCAAATCTTAAAATATAATACTGACTAAAATTGGACAGACCCTTTCAGTGGAAACTTCCTACTTGAACCCCTCCCATGAATTGTTTCATCCAGCGCTGCTACCGAAGGAAATAAAAGTACTCCCAGGACTAATGATGGTAATGCTCTATAGAATCTATGTTACAGCTATATTAGTTATTAAGTACAAATGCAAATGTTTAAGCCAATACTAAAAGGATCTGAGCCAGAACTAAAAGCTGGTATGTGCTTGGTGTAACAATATTTCCTTGTGAGCTTTGCAAAAAAGAGATATACTTGGTTTTTACTGTTTTTCTTTTTCTTTTTTTTTTTTTCCTCTTGCAAGTTTAAAATAAGTATTCACTGATTATTCTTTAAACTAGCAACTAGTGTTAACAAGCATCACAGGGAGAGGAAAATGCCTCCCTTCATAGCAGGGGAGACGAAAAGGCTATTTAATGCAATTTGTAGGGACCCAAACATCTCCCAACATAGTAGTTTCTATATCAGTGAATAAAAAGATACAAACACACCATTCTTTGTTACAGATAGTCATAAAAATTAGCCTTATAAGAAATAAGCAAACTATGCTGTCTCACACATCGCTCCCCTAATGTATTCTAGTACCCAGTTCAGCAATACGCTGCCAACAATGAACACATGCTATGAAACGGGACAGAATAAATCTAATAGAGAAAAGTATCATAAATTTTACAGAAAGTTTTGTTTTATAAATCTTGTAATATTCTGTAAACATTTCAGAATGAATTGAATGCACAGAGATATGAAATTAAATATGTTATAAATTCTGTAACTAGAAATGCTTTTATACTGAGAAGGATTGTTTCAGAGTATTCTGAGATGGCCACATTTTTCAGGCTGTCAGGTAAATTTTATGAATGCGAGTTGTATAGCACATAGAAAATAGCACCTCTCAGCAATAATTACACAGCCCATCTGTATTGTCTTTAGGGAATTTAAAATCATGTCATATACATCCTTTACAAATGCTTTAAGAGTCCCACAAAATCAGGAGAAGAACAGAACACAAAGAAAAGGAGATCCAAAAATCTCTACTGCATGTGTAGATCACATGATAGAAATAATGCTTTGTTCTGCTTATCAGTAGACCAAAGAATTCAGATGGAAATTGTGTAGGGTTGACGTGAAATAAAAGATTTCAGTTCCTGGGCAAAACAAAACATTGCATTTCACCCCAAATGTCTATTTTTTTATGGGAAGTTGATTCATTTATAAAGTATATGCAGGTGAAATTCTAAAAGAAATGATTTCAGAGTAAAAAAACGCTTTGAGGTTTTTTGAAACAAAGCATTTAAATTATATTTTAACTTTTTCTTTGGGTTTTCCAAATGCATTCAAAAAATGCATTCAAAAAATTTATTCCTAATTGGGACCTGGCTAACATCAAAAAGAGTAAGGTTTCTTCTTTTCCAATTTCTGCCTCAAGTCCCAGACACAGCAAGAGGAGGCCAGCATGTCTCCAAGCAGTGACTAATTATTTCAAGACAAGTCAAATCCATACCATGCTTCCACTTCAAGACTAATACTCTTCTTCCCCAGGTTTTCTCCTTGCCAATCTCCTGCCCCTCACTTTCCCCCACAGACACCCCAAACCTACCAGTTAGCAAGTTAGCTCTTGCTCAGTGCAGGTCTATCCAGCATCTTCCTCTCCTTGCCCACCACTTTATGGTTAAAACTGTGTCAGCTAGCATGTTTTTTAGTCATATATGCCCCTTCTGACTTTATCTGTATAAATAAAGACTTCAGGCTCCTGATATCATATACAGACTGAGGGTATCCCTAGCTCAAGGCCTCATTCCACTATGGGCAGAGAGTGGTCGTGTGATCTGATTATGAAATTCCAAAGTGCTGTCAGCGAAAAGAAGAGCTATTCTCATTCTTGCTGGGACAGCTCTTTGTTTATTTGCCATCCACGTATGTGCTGTAAGGTCTCAACTCCTTTGGACCCAATTTAATTTAAATGACCTGTTAAGACTCAGACATGCTTTCAGAACTCTATTCAATTTGTGTTCTCAGCACACATCATGATCCTTAATGACAAACTGTATGCTGCAAATGCATATTAATAGTCATATTCATTTGTTGCATAATTATTTTAGTTTATATCATTTAAATATTACATAAGTATTATATTGTGTTCAATACAGGTGTACCGTAAGATAAAATTCTAAACATTATGTAGTTATAGCTCTGTGGAGTTGAGTTTTTCTATAAACTTCAGTTAAAAATTTTGTATGGCCCATCCAAACTTCAGTTCTGAGGACCTGAAAATACCACCACTGAGTAGATTTTTCTGACTTTCGGGACCAACACTTTTGGATGACAATAAACTACTACATTTACTCACCTTTTTTTTCTTTTTTTTTTTTTTTTTTTTTTTTTAGCCTACACAATGAATTAAGTATACTTCTGCTAAATTCCAACCCAGACTGCTTATCTGCTGGCTGGCAAACCACTTTATACCTAGTCTAGTAACTGGATTGCAGGCTTTATTCAGCTCAAGAACAACTCTGGGGAAGAGGGGAAAAAAAAAAAAGGAAAAAAAAAAGGCAAAAGGTGGTGGTAAAGTCATTGATGCTGTATTCCCCCCCTCATCTCCTTACCCCATGCTACACCCTTATTTATGCAGATTCTTCAGAACTATTTGAGCTAAGTTTGAAACGGAGCAAGCACTTTCAGCTGAGCAGTAAATCCCTGAAAGCCTGGATTTATAACAGGGGCACTGTCAGAACCATTGCAATAGCACTGCTAGCGGGTGCTGCAATAATCACATCAGATCATATTATAGATGGCTAAGAAGGTTTTGTGAGCCTGGCCGTTGTGCCTGCCTAATTTATAGTGTTCCTGTCAGGAGGAAATCAAGTTTCATAGTTATGACATTTCTTTCTAGAGCACTAAATGTTAACTTTGCTGATCACGCATATTTTGGTAGAACAGCTTATTTCTAAATGGCAAATGTGATATAAAAAGCATAATGACTTCATTCAAAACCTTTATAGAGCAGCTGATTCTCACACCTATAGAAAACAGACTAAGTGGTATTTTAGTCATCAGAGTATATATAGAAATAGATACACACTCAGTATATTCAATTCATTTTTCCCATTTTAAGTAACGTCATGTTGCCATAATCGCAGTCTATCCAAAACTAGTTATTTTTTGTACTTCTAATATGAACTTAAATAATGTTGTCATATAATAAAAATCATATCACTGATGGATAACAACCACAGAAACCCTTTTACATGTTTCATTTTGTACAAGGATTTCATCTTAATTGATAGTCATTCAGAGCTCGACAATTGTACGTAAGGAAAAGAAAGGACAAAGGGAGCCTCATACTGTCTGTAATAAAATTCATCTACAGTCTCAGCACTCAGAACAAATGAGAGAAAGATGCAGCATCACTTGACAGATGAGAGTAACACCACAATGGATGCATGCGTTACCTCTATCATATTAGCTACTGGTGTATTTTCCTCTACATCATGTAGAGGAAACAATTCCCTTTAGAGTGCTGGTGAGACCTACTGTTGGCTGTGGACATATTGCATATCCCCTAGTGCAGGTGTTGGGGAAAAATCACTGCAAATGAGTAACATCAGCAAAGACCTGCTAAAGAGCCTCCTTAAAATCTAACTGCTTGTAAGAACTGTAGTGTATATTAGGACAAACTAGTATTGTTTACAAATACGTATCTAATCTTCATTTTGACATACTGGTAGCATTTAAATTATAATCAAAGCTTATGCAGTCTACTTGCTGCTATAAATGTTTTACTGCCACATTTAAGTTACCGTTTCCTCAAGAGGTCTCCTGAACACTTAAAGTAAAGGTTACTAAGTGAAACAAATGGAACCTCAATTAATTTCTAACAATTTGATGACTTGCATTAACTACTTGGCAGCTGGACATGAGAAACACCATGTTTCCCCCACCTAGTCAAAAACTATGCAGACACACTTATGATAAGGAGAAGTTAGATCTAAATAGATCTAAAAGTTAGATCTAGAAGTTAAATCTACATAGATCTAAACTAGACTAGATCTAATCTAACACTAGTGAGTGCTAATATCTGTTTTTAATTATATTACAGATTTGTAGATAAAGCAGAGCATCTTATTTCTTTAACTTCTTGCCTGTACTTTCCTCAAACAGAAGCACTATCAAGAACAGCAGACCAAGTGTGCCATATGCAATATAAACTCACTACCTGTTAGTTATTTTCTTTAAAAAGTTGCTACAAATGTTTTTGCTAGGAACAAAAACCTAGTCTCATAGATGACTCTTACCTTTATAACAGATGCCCCTGCCCTGGAAAGAGGACTGTGCATTTGGGCTGCTGCAGCCATATTAGCTATTGTATTGAGGTGGTTCATCTGATTCATTGCCATTGCAACCGAAGCAGGAGGTAGGCTGACGGGTAGCAGAGGGTGGGGCATCATCATAAACGGCAGGTCTATCCCTAAAAGAGAGCAAGGGCATGTTATGTGTGTCAGTCCCTCATTTTATAATCCCACCCGTTATTTTTTGATGTCTATATTGTACAGGATATTGCCTAGTCAAAACTCTTTACTATTATGTGTTAATAATTTTGAAGTTATATAGTGAATAAGTCTCTTTGCATTCCAGAAAAAGCTGAATAGTTTGTACTAGCGACAGAAGCATACACCTGCAAAGTAGCACAGTATTAGCAAAATTAATATTCAACAATGCACAAGTTCAGTGATGTCTTTATTGATAGCAATAAAACAAAAAACACAAAACATGTAGATATTTGCATGTTTTCCCAGTATAACAGAAGAATATTCATTAATGATTTTATCTGACAATATACTCTACAAAGTCCTCAAGTTCTCTTACTATTATTAGTTTACCTACACAGCAATCTGATACTTCTATATGAGGACTATTGCTTGACTATAGGAAACTGTGGATTGGACTATACAACACTACTGTACTACCATACAAGTCTGTCAACTCGAATATGGAATGAGAGCTCAAAATTTGAGATAAAAAAATGGTGCAAGTGTTTTTCATTTCCAAGACAGTCACTTTAAATTTTCACCTACTAAGGACATAAAACAACTCAAGAAAGTGTGAAATGTGTTTGCAAGCATTTGCAGACCTTGACATTGCTAGAAAGGTGATGTTACCTCTCAAAAGAACTGTATTTTTGTATCTCATTACCAGCTATTCCAGCATGCATATTACTTGTATTTAGTAATGGCTACAATACAACACACCAATCCACTGAAAAACTTTCCGGTACTTTTGCATTTAAGAGTTCTTCAGAGGGACCACTTGGAGATCTCCACCTTTGGGCATCAAAAATTCTTTTTCCAGAAAAAATAGGACACATGCTGCTACACAGAATGTCTTATAATTTTTCTAACTGAAACTTTGATTAGAGATTCTCACAAAAAAAAAAACAAAAAAAAAAAACAAAAAAAAACCTTCAGGTACATGAAGTAATTAAAATTCATGTAGCCAGTTATAACCATGTGCTATTCACATTATCTATTTCTAAAAGATTTTAACTTTTCCCTCTATCTTCATGAGTTAAATCAGAGGGCTAGTCACCATTTTGCTGTATGACAGAACACACAGTAAAACTATCATTGACTGATACAGCTTGTTATTTCAGTGTAATTTGACTATAGCAATAAAAAGACACCACTGTGACTACCACAAAAGCCAGAATTGTTTATACTCTGAGTTCCCACACTATCTCTGTTTAGCTTGAGCAAATCATGATCAACTATGATGTCTTATGATTCACTGTGTTTTGTTTATAAGATGATCCATGCCAATATTAATTACGACACGTAATAAGCCATGCCCACATATATCTCCTTTCACTTTAAACCATACTGACAATCCCCTTTGCTGCTTACATCCATAAGCCTTTGTTCCCCTGCATATCTCCCTTAACAGCCCAATAATCTCTCCTCATACTCTATAGAGTTCCAAAACTCCCAGACACCATCTGGCCACATTGAGTTGTATGTCTACTTAAAGTCCAATTGACATGCAAACTAAATGCAAACTACAAACAGAATTTAACAGCACATCACCAGTTTTAAGACACAATCCGTCAAACATTTCAGGACTATGAAGAAAATATATCTTACACTTGCAAATCATTGGACATAATGTCTGACATTCAATAAACCCTTTAATAGCCTATAGACATTTGACTACTACAATATCTATTGGAAAATAACTTGAAAGTTTTCTTTAACAGCAAAGAACACAATATCCCTCATGCAAAACATGTACAGATACTGAATTATGCAAGAATATAAAATGAAAGAATAAACCATGGTGAATATGAGTCCTATAACCTGGTGATTCTTAATTACTGACACTTAACCAGATGCCCATAATGCTCAGGCTCCTACCTTCCCATGAACTAAGTAAACATATATTGTAGAAGCCATTTAAATAGTCTGGATTTCTTCAAGTCTGTGGCACTATATAGGTAGCAAGGAAGCATCTGATTCTAAAATTTCATAAAAAGCCAGAAATGCCATTCAACCATTAATATTAACAGGGAAAATCAACTTTCAAAACTTTGAGGATGAAGAATTTAAACTAATAATGAGGATTCATAAATAATATTTTAATTCATCCATCATCATCTTTCAGAATTACTCTCAGATTACTCCTTATTACTTTTTTAAATATATTTTTGTTGCTTTCTGACCATTTCTTTGAATAACTTGCTAGTACCTCCCCTTTGGGTATAAAGGAGGAGGGAAACTCCAAGCTTCCCACCTATCCCCTTCCTAGAGGAAGGAAAAGAGATGGATTTGAAATGAAGTTTAAGTTCCAAATCTAAACTTTAACTGTGTCATTTTGTTCCAGTTGCTTTGGATAGCTGCATTAAAGAGATGACCTTGCCCATACCTGGCAGGTACAAGGCATGACAAGGCAGAAGAACTGCTTCTACTCACTTTTACCTAGCCATTTTCACCTATGCTTTGCTCTCTTACATTTATTCAGTGGTCAGCATTTTCAACTGGAAGAGAATTCACTCATAGCTAAAATTTTAAGCAATGGTATGATTTTTTTCCCCTTTAGCTCAGGCCATGGCACTGCTGACTGGGACTGACAGTCCTTAACACAGCAATGGATAGCTATTCAAGGCTGTATCCCAGCGGCAGCTTGGCCATGATACACAAGTGCAGTACTCAGTGGAAGGACTGGCCCCTTGTGTACCACGTACTTCGATCATCCATCCCTCAACTTCCAGAAGGATGGAAAGAAGTACAAGCATGGCCTTCAAGCAGAGCTCTGTGTACTTTTTTTTTTTTTTTTCCCCATAAGGGCAAGGATACATACTGTTGGTAAGCAGGTGATTCTGCTGGAGAGGACTGAGTGGGTGTGCACTTCCAAGGCTCGACTGTCCCGACAGTGTGGGATGACCAATGCTGTGCTGTGATCCTGTTGTAATGGGAGACTGAAGCTTGTCTTTATCCCAGGAGGATTCACTCCCACCTGCAAAACAGGGTGCAAAGGGACCGTAAGTGGCATACGCTTTTCTTAAAAAGACATTTTTCTTGGTTAGCAACAAACTAATACTCTTTAGCAGAGCTATGCACCGCTAGCACACGCACAGCACACACACACACAAAGAGAAAAATTAAGAAATATGTATCAGACAAAAGTTATGTTTAGAAACTTTCAGCATCACCTACCTTCATAACAATAGTCTCTGCAAACAGAAAAAGCTAAATGAATATCTGTTTGGTCTGAAGCTACTGTGTTCTGGAACAATTGTACAGATTGCAGTTTTCTTTAGCATTACATTTATACACATGAATAACAGGTTCCTTTTAAACAGCAGGTAAGGAGATTATGAGAGTGAATTCTGAAATACAAACCTGGTCCACAAAACAAATCACCTTCAAACTTAGGCCAAACATTTCTAAGTAAAAAGCTATTTTATGTACAATCCTTTCTCAGGTATATCCCATGTTTTTAATTAGATTATTGATTGTTATGAAAATATGTAACTGCAGTATTGACTTTGTTTTGATTTTACGAAGAAGAATTTCAATTAGAATAAGTGATAGATTACTATGATTAAAGCAAACAGAGGCAGCAAGCAAAAAACATTTTAACTGAAGATGAAAGTAACAGAAAAATTCCACATTTTTATGACAACACTTAACTAATAAACATGATTAACACTGCTAAATGCAAAAGTTTGAAAGATCAATGATTGAGAAAAAAGGAAATCACTTCATCATTTTAGCACTATGTCCAAGTATGAATTACTTCCCATAAAAGATCTGTAATTTGTAAAATGATGAGTAATAATTGACAAAGAAAGATACAGTAAATTATGCCATGTGATATAATATAACATGGCATAGTGTGGTAATTAGAAGCACTACTGCAGTTAAGACCCTGTCAGCATTTTTGCTATTTAATACACAATATAGCAGCTCTTTAAATAACATTTGACTGATATCCAGTATAGAAGCTGTTCATTCTGACTTGTGATCCAGAGGTATTTTTTTTTGGTAAAGTATTTCTCAAGTTAAACCTGAAAGAAAATATTATATATATATATACATATATATATAATATTTTTATTATATATATACGTATATATATAAGTATATATATATGTATATACACACACATATATATACATATATATATATATACACATATACACACACATATATAGGAGGAAATGATTAGTATTTGATTTTGCCAAATATTTTTTTTTTCCACATGCTTTTTGGAAAATTTAACATTTATACTGTGTTCTTCCTCAAAAAACACACACAGCATGTACCATGACATAATTTTTTTTTCTTATAAACTGATTTTTTACATGTCACTTCACATATCAGGGCAGCGGCCACGAAAACTGCGCACAAGACAGTTTGCTAGAGATTTCTGAATGAAGAGAAAAAATTGCACTCTTCATCTAAAAGTTTCCCTTATCCCATTTCTTTTCCCAACACTTCCAGTTCCAGGCATAGATGGTCAAAACTGTTGGCTCATTTACTTATTTCTGGAGGAATTTCTCTCGTCTTTCCAAAGCCTTGTGTTTCTGTCCGCCTGAAGCTGTAGTCCACGTGCTTCTGTGGACCTGAAGCTGTAGTATCAGAGCGCTACCAGACTTCTGGCCTCAGCTGTATGTTCCATGTTCCTAAGTGCAATTATTCCTATTTTACAGACAGAGAATTGCACTGGGGAATGCGAAGAAAAGTGACTTGCTTAAGGAAATAGAGGAAGTCTGCACTGGAACAGGAAACTGAATTTAAGTCCTGTCACACAGTCCAAATCACCAGACAAGTCTTACCAATGGAGACAATAATAACTTTTCTTCCCGCAAATTTCACTCATAAATCTGCTTCAGTGCCAGCAACACAAGAATAAATTGTAATACACTTACATCTACAGACCATTCCTGTATTCTTGTTCTGTATCACTTTTCCTTAGAGAAAAAAAGAAAAATATTGCTGAGAGTATGATGTACCTAAGTGCATCTCAAATGAAACGTACTCTATAGTGTGCAATACACCACAGAGGTAACAGCAATAACAGCTCCACCACTTAATCAGAGCTCCATTATACTATGCAGTAGCAAGTCACTTAAAATGAAAGTACGAAGTAGAACTACCTCTTACCTAGAACTGTTCAATAGTGAAGTGTTTTATATGGTCAATATGATTAATTATCTCCTACTTATGAGTGGGCAAGTTGAGGTGCACAACTGCAAAGCAACTTCTTCCAGGTCACCCTGTAGATTAATGCTGAAACTGGACGAGAAGTCAAATCTCATGCGCACTGCTCTTGCTCTCTGCCCTATAGGGGCTTTCAACTCAACTTACCCACAGCTAAAGATTTTTACCCTTTGTGTAGCTAAAGATAACAGTTTTAAAAGAAAACTTGCATCCTTCCCTGCAGTACCTACTCTCATATAGTAAGAAAAAGTTATACATAAGAGTAACAAATTTATGGAAGACAGAAAAGTTTGTGTTGTTTTTATTTTTTTTTCCTATCATTATATTCAAAAGGTTTGGTCTTTCACAAAATTTTTACTGGGAAAAATAATAATTTATTTGTCCATACTACGCTAGTGAAGGTTCTCATTCTCTAATATAGCAAATAAGGAGCCTGAAGTTAAGAAATGACTCATACTACTGTATATAGAAAGATGGACTTCAAGGAGTTTCTTTTAGATGTATCTGAAGAAAGAGAGGAAAAATACACGAAAAAGAAAGCAAACATACAACACAGTAAGGAAAAACAGAAACAAAACACTAATGGGACTTATTTTACTTCTTGTGCTTGAAAGGAAACATAACTTTTATTTACTTTAAATGAGAAAGAATATTTCATTTAAAAGTATTAGTAACTCGATTCATAAGTGTCGCAAGAACATTAACAGAGCCCTCAGAAGTCTGCTGATTTGATAAATGCCAATACATCATTTCTACACTTTACAAAAAGCTTTACATTTAACACTATTACCCACTACCCATATGACCTTCTCTCCAACAGATAAAACCAAAGGACAAAAAGGTAATTTTTCCTTATCTTGTTTGCATTCTAGTCGATCTTGTCCCAGAACAGATTGTACTCAGCATTAAAAAAGGGCAAGAGAGGCAAGAACCTCCATCTTCCAGGGCTCCTGACGCTTATCAGAAACAAGCACAGAGCCTGCAGTTTCCTTAAACATAGCTACACCAAAGTGGAAAGAAAAAGGCAGAGGCATTGGCTGTCCAGACATCCTAAAAGATTGCAGAACGCAGTGACTTTCCATCAGAAGCTGAAAAAGATCTGATCTGCTCCAACCATCCAGTTCAGGCAACACAGAAAATCTGATGCACTTCTTTCAGATTTGCAGCTAAATGCTGCAATATCGATGGAAAAGAAAAAAAAAAAGAAAAAAAAGAAAAAAAAGGCCTGATTGGCCTGATTGTCGGCATTGCACACAATCATCTACAAAGAAATACAGAGCAAGTTTCACAGGGTACAGATAAAGACAGAAACTAAATGGATTTGGTAAGAGAAAGATTTACTTACAATACATTTGCTAACTCAAGTCTGCTATTTACCAGTCTTAATACATTGAGAGAACTTACTTACCAGTGAATGAATTGCACTTATATTCAACTAAGCAAAAATAAAACTAATGCAACAAATCCCTGTCCATTCTCTTCAAAATTAAGATGTGGTAAGAGGTAAGCATTCCCTTAATACCATTTTACAGCCCAGTGGCCAAATTCTCTATGTCTCTGTTCCCGAATCCCTCTGAACAAGTAATGCAGATGAGTTCAGATGCAAAGGGATTCAAATCTCAGATAACACAAACAAATATGGGAAACCAGCATAAGCAATACACACACATACTGTTTATTCCATACAGTGTACTCACAGATCTAAAAGACACTGCATAGTTGCTTGCAGACACATACAGATCTGTAAGCAAAGAGCCTCTCATTCAGTTTCATTTTGTTTAGTTGAAGGAAATGCAAGTGATAAGCTCAGCTTCATTTTCCTGAAAATGCTGCTTCTCACCCTTCTTTGATTTTAGTAATTTTATAAAATACCTATTTAAACTGTATCTTTTCTAGTAATCAACCTCCCCATTTCAAAACAAAACCTAAATTTTCGGGGGTGGTGGGTTGCAAAGATATATTTGTGAAAATTAAATTAGTGTCTTAGCTTTAGGAATTGAAAGATCTCCAAAAAGTAATCAAAGTTCAATTTGGTGACAGTTACTTTTCATTTGGTTTCAAATTCATTTTATCAGCCTTTAAACTGTACGGTCTACCTAAATGAAATCCATTCTGTCAGAGGTACCTTTGAATTGAACAATCACACTGTTTCAATCTATGTCTGTCATTTTATTTTTTGTTGTGATACATTTCTGAAAAATTGAACTCAAATTGTTAAAAGCAATACCATTTTCACTGTCCAATTTTATTCTAAAACTATTTTTAAGCACATTTTTCAAGCTATTGGGCATATTAAATATAACATCAGCTGCAAAGAAGTAATATTCAGTGCATTGTTATTTTATTACTGATAATTTCAAAGTGTTTATCACCACTAATTTCGTAAGTGTCCAACAAACAATAGTCCCCTGAAATTTTTTGGCTTATCTAGAAACTCAGTATCCCTAAACTATTTGCCAATACTCATAGCTCCAGAGTTTTCACATGTCCCAGGCTATTTGATTTTATCAACATCCTAATCTCGCCTCGATACTGGAAAAGACAGTCAGGTTTTTGGTCTACAAAGAATATCCTCAGCTGAAAATCCTTCAGTCTGCAAACTTTTTGTGAACTCTTTCCATGGTTTCCAGACTCCACCTGAATGTCTGAGGAAGAGAAGATTACGTTGAAGAAGAGTTTTTCAACATCACCCTATGGAACAGCAGATCTCAACACCAACTGGAGGCTCAGCAGAGACTGTAAATGTCTCAAAAATATATAATAATTTCCAGGATGGAAAATACAGCTGATAACTCTAATAGTTTCATTATAGACATGAGAGTTTCATTTGCCAACAGAAGATCACATGCCAGTATAAGCGTCATTTTTAGACTCTATCCAGCGAGTAGTCTACTTTGCCAATAGTAAAAAGATCATGGCACCAATCTAGTATGTATTCCCTGCCTGAAAATAACCTTTTGAATAATCATGACCGAAACTAGAAGTCCACATGTCAGTCAGTTGTTGGCTAGATTCATTGATCAATAAATAATTGAGTAGTATGAATCAAGAGATCAAGCTCCCACAAAGCTTCATCTATCTAAAACGTCTGCAAATTTAACTTGCCAAAGTAGAGTGAAACTCAGATTTCATTCCCTAAAGATAATACTTAAAAAACAAACAAACAACAAAAACAAAACAAAACAAAACAAAACAAAAAAAACACCACAGAGAGACACACTGGCCTGATTAAAAAAAAAAAAAAAAAAAAAAAAAAGTAGACTGAAACTTGGCCTCTTTGGAGGAATCAGAACTTTCAGAGTTCAGATTGTTGAACATCAAAAATGAAGAGAAGTCATAATTTATAAATGGGGAATCTCCCTATATCAAGGATAGGAAGGTACCATTTATGCTACATTCCTGATAAACTGTCGCTTTCCTGTCAGAAAAACATAAGACTGTTTTGGGTCTGGATTATTTAGCCCTATATTCTGCCCTGCACAGTGACAGTGGAAGATGTTACTTACTAAGACTACGTAAGTCTGTCCACTTTCTGAGGTCCCTTATCACTCCCAAATAAATTTTGGTATTTTCAAAAGGGAATGAGGTTTGTTTCGATTACACTTGAACGCTGGGTGATAAACCAGCCCCTAAAAGCAGGGCATCCATCTGAAAATCTAAAGGAAAGATTTGCAGTGCATTTTAAGCTTTTATGCACTGATTTGTTTAGTTGCGTGTATTTGGCTGTATCAACTTCTGGATCATGCCCTAGAAGAAAGCCATGAAAGTGTGTAGGGTAAGATATTAAAACTCAAGAAATCCAGTGATGGCTTTACTGGTCTACTTCCAAAAACTTATCAAGTGGTTCAGCAGATGTAATTACTGCTTAGCCCTGCCAAAGCTTTGAAATGTGCCCATTAATTCAGCAATTCCCAATCTGTCCATCAGTCAGTCATACTTAAAAAATATGTCTGTCACAACTTAGGTGAAGTAATCTGTTGATAATTATACAATAAGAAGTCATCTGAAATTTGAGTATGATTTCTAAACTTTCTGAAAAGTCTTAATGACAGAAAAATCAAAGTTTATTTCACAGCCATAAGGATACAAAAGATAACTTAGGATATCAGAGTATTTAGTAGCAATTGATTTAAAGAGAGTAATTCAATTAAGTCTACAAAGGTACTTTTTTAGAAGATAAAAGCACAGATGTAGTATTCAGTGATCTAACCATCTCACCCAGACCATCAATTCCCTCCCTTTAAAATGAGCAAAGAAAAAGAAGAGTGTGGTAAATGCAATGACTTTTGAAGTTCCCAAATGGCCATATATTCATTTAAACATGAAATACCTAACATACCTCAATGTGTCAGCTGATGCACCACAAAAGCATCCCACTAAAGTTAGATTTAGCAAGCTGAAGATTACATTTTTAGTCTTGATACAAACTATCATACTAAATTCCATAAAAATATACTAACGCTCAAAAGCACAAAGTTAGCTACCTGTTCCCATTCTTCTCATTTCTTTTGTTGATTTGGTCATGCATAAATATCAATCAAAACAATTCAGTTCTTGCCCTTGAAGGAATGTGACAAAATCTCTGATAATTAATGAATGAAGTCTTTGCTTCTTTGTTGCCTGCTATTTAACTGTGTGATAATACAACGAAGGGAAAAAAACAAACAAACAAACAAACAAAGCAAACCAACAAAGAAAGCAAAGAAAGAAAGAAAACCAATAACAAGCCTGTAATCTTTACATCAATAGTTAGATACTTATGGCTTCCTAAATGGAAATCAGTCACGCTATTTCAGGAGGGAGGGACAATATAAATAAAGGAATAATGAGCATCAGAACGCATATAAACACAGTAACAGCTGCAGTCCATCTAGCTTAATACCTTGTCTCTGACAAAGCCAAAAGCAATACTTACTGAATGAATATAAGTGCAGAGAAGCCTAGTGACAATTTCCCAGAATATTCTCCATCAATTTGTGCATTATGAACTTCCTGAAACAGAGATACTTTCCTTAAATTTAATAACCTTTACTAGATCTTTCTTCCACTTAATTAAACTGCTGCCAGTTTTCCGCATCAACAGTATCCTGTAGCAAGGAGTTCCACAGCTTGACTATGCATTTTCTGAAAAGCTACCTCATGTTACTGGGGCAGGGGGTAACTTGGTATTTGTTGCCTTGCTCTGATGTCTTCTAGTTTTTCTAGTGTATGCCATAATGAACAATAAACCCTTATTCTGTTTCTTCTATACAGTTTGTAGTATTATTCTTGGAATTAGGAAGTTTAGAGTTAAAACATAAATATTCTTTTGGATCTACATCAATGTCAAAAGCATGTGCAAACTCCTTCCTCAGGGCTATTAAGTGATCTCTATTCTCTGTCGCTCACTTTTTGCACGAACCTCAGCAAGTTTGAGCTACCGGCTAGATAACATGCTTGCATTCTTATTGGAAAGTTGGTTCAGGGAGGCTTCTGACAGCTTACCAAAAATGCTTTTGACATAAGAGGGCTTCCAAAAATCTGCACATACCGTTTTTTCAACAGACATGATGTTGGCAAACCCAAGAGAGGACAATCTTTAAATGTTCAATACTACCTTGAAATGTAACCACAGGATTACGGTTCATTCTTGCACAAACGATCCTTGTGCATTCAGAATGATAATTGCTAACATTTTCAGTGATACATGAGTCATTTTATTGCTTTTTATTTTTCTATAGAAAGGTAACGATACTGTACTAGAACATATCTCTTCTGGTTTATGACCATCAAGAAAAAAATGAAGTGTTTCCTACTGAAGGACCAAAGTCTGTCTTCAGAAACACGTGTATTTCACAGATGGAAATACGGCCAAATTTGGTCTGTCGTGTTTTTATTACTGTCGATGATGCACGAGCCAGAAATAAAACAGCTTAACTTTCAGATCTTGAACACAGTTTGTAGGGCTGGCTGCCACGAAGAATAAAATATACATTCCTCTATACTAAACAACTGCAGCCAGCAAGGCTGGGACTAGGAACTAGGATTCATATTTCAGTGATGACAATCACTGACACCTTCAGTCATCACAAACCAAGCACTCTGGGGTTGCTTTTTTAATTGCTTAATATTTTTTCATATTTGAAAACTTACTGAAACAATCACAGAGATACATGTACTATGTATTTTTAATTTAAGTGCAGCTAGCCAAAGAGTTTGGTATGATTTTAGAGTCTTTGAGAACATCTTGATCTCTGCAGCGCACAGGTAGCAGCACTGTGGTTCCAGATCAGATCACTGAAGTTTCAACAGTTTGTGAATAACTCAAGTTAACAATTGTGATATGCTGAGTTAATTTGTATTAATGACATAAGCAAATTATGTATTTATAATTTTTTCAATAGGAGATTAGTATTCTAATGCTAGAGGAACTCTGTGTAATATAAAGTGTGGCTTTAAAGAATTAAATGCAGTTTGTGGTACTTCATACTTAAATGTTTGTTCAATCTTCCAAACCTCTACCAACTTGATATGTCTACAAAGAACTGAACAACACTGACGATTTCACTACAGAATGAGATGTTTCAAAGGGTATCATCATTTCATATTGAAGATGGATGATTGTAGAAGTTCTCCGGTGAGATTTACTGCCAGAAGCCTGTTTCCATGAAGAATCAGTAAGAACAGACACTTGCTCTTGCACAGCCTCAACAGTTGTGTCAGCATGAGGAACACTGGAAAGGTATATACTAACTCTGAAGATGTGCAATTTCTGTTCTATCTGGCATTTGATTCCTTGAACTAACTTATTACAGACTTCCAAAAAATTTACATTGCTGCCAAAATCAGGAGAGCCTGTGAGTAAAACTAATTCACATAAAAGGTCAGCAGTGAAATCCACGGTGTTTCATTTAATGTCAGTCTAAAAATAAGCAAAAGAATCTTGAATTTCATTAATAGCCAAGTCTGTGCTTCTTTAAGAACTCACTTTCATTTTTGCTTATAATAATAGCTGAATATATACCTACCACAGCCTATAGACATCTTGTATGTTCAATCAATCTTTGATTTTCAGATTCCTCATTCATCAAACCTAGCTATTAGGTGCTCTCAGCTAATCTCTAGTGCAATTCTCCTCAATGATATGTGAGAGCTTGGCATTGGTTTCTCGAAGGAGCAGGATCAAAACCTTAGAAATGACCAACTGTGCCAAATAAACCATTCAAAAAATACATCCCAAATTTGCTGCTATGCAAGGGATACTCTAGGTCTTCTTTCTGAGGTATACAAAGCTATTAACTATCATCAGCACAAACATCATTAAAATGCTGATATTAATACTAGATAAAGTGAAAATATATCTTAAGAGGAAAAAGTGTGAGGCTTTAGCAACAATATATAATAGCTCAGTGCCAAGCTGAACTTAACTAAGCTTGAGGTTTTGGACAGGATTCATTTCTGCTTATAATATAAGTATGCACCACCTTGATTATCATTTAAAAAAATATTGACAGCTTGCCTTCTCATACCAATGCCTAGTAACAAATTCCAAATGTTTTGTCACATTTCTTGTGAGCAATGCCATCTGCCAGAGGTGGCATTTCATGGCTGTTTACCCTGACTCCCTCCAAGAATTCATCTGCCACTATCTAATGCTGCCTGAATAAAGGGGATTAAGACTCTGATGCAACAGAGACTATTGATAATTTGGTATAATTGGGAAGAAATGAAGATAAATGAGGTTGAGGATGGAGAGGCAATTAGTTGAGCTGCCTGTACAGCTGTGTTCTCGGCCTAGCTCCCCTGGCCTTTTCTTTGGTGAGGTATGTGCAAATTAAACATAATGACAAAAACACTCTTCCCAGAGCTCTTTAGTTTGGGAAGCTTGAAGATACGATTTTCACTTTTGAGATTCGAGGCAGTGTTCAGTTTTTAAAAAAAAAGTCCTACTCACTGTTGAGCTTTTTAAAGAGAACGCAGTTTCTAACAGCACACCTACAGTACAGAATCTGTTATTTCAAAACACAGCTCTTCATTTGGGAGTAGTACTGAGTACTTCTGCTGTTATTGTGGTTTTGACCAGAAGGATGAAGGCTTTTACCTTCCTCAGTGTCACAGAGAGCCTTGATCACTACAGAGATCGAAACATCTTTGATACTGAAATTTGGCATCTCAATCTGTAAATATCTATCCATTTAATTAGCCAAACAACACCCCCCAAAGCATGATTTCCCTGATATGTGTATTCTTTGAAGTCTAGCTCAAAATACTGCAGCTGGATCTTCATTTTTTAATGCGCTGTCTTTTAAAAATACTAGTCAAAATGCCTCAAGTCTACAAGACACATTTTATTCTATGAAAGACTGGAAGAGTGACAGATTTGTAGTCATGAACGTAATAGGAAGACAGCTACCTAGGTATTAGCCTTACTTCTAGGCTATATTATCCAAGTAAAGCCAATAATCGAGCCTGAATACCTTGAAAGGTGTGAACATGGTCACACTACTAAGCTCCAAATTAGAAGGAACAAATCTGTCGTAGTATGTAATTCTTTCAAATATATCCAGATCCATTCATACATATACATACATATCTAAAAATATGCACTTGTATGGTTTAACATAAAAAAGTACAAAATATACATTTGCCACAAGAAATGCCACTTTATGTTTCATGTAAGATTCTAATGTAGTTCTTCATAAACAACAAATAAAATCACATAAGATCTTCTTTAGAAAGAAGACCAGTATTTAGAGGCAGTTTTGGCTTACAGACCTGTTTCCCTAACAAGCCACATATGAATTTTCTGTCTTCATATATAGGTGGTTCTAACAGAATTGGGTCTTAGATGAAAGACTCTTCATATAAATTGCACTTTTTCCCACATCTATATTGACTTCAACTCTTCTATTATTTTAGAGGTTACTTGAACAATGCTCCTTGCATAAAGACACAGCCAAGATCCTGCGCATTGAAGGAATTTTGGTGAATTTTAGAAGAAAAATGTTAAATATTTTAAAAGAACAACAATGTAATAGATTTGGTTTGAAGCATGAATTTTAACATAGTTCTTTTGTACTGTAAAGCACAGTTCTTTGGCATATTTTCAAAGCTGAATTTGGCCCTTTTAGAACTCAAAGAACCTCCTCCAGGAGTCTCCTCCTGTTTTTTCATATCTGCAAAACCTTTCTGTCTCAACACTGCACTCTTTCCCACTACCCAGAGGTCAACTAAAATTTCAGTTTAGCCTTATCTAATGTATTTTTTCATTTTGCATTAGATTTCTACAAAAGACTAAAAATAGTTCACTTTTTTTTTGTGAGGCAAACATGCCAGCAGAAAAGGAGAACATAACAAGTAGTTTATAATTAAGTTAAATCTACATTTAGTCTTACAGAAGCCGAAAATTTGGCTGAGGTAACTGTTCCTTTTTATAACCAAAGTTTTTAACATACAGTGCAGAATAGTGATTTTTTTTAATTAGCCTTCAATATTCAAATTGCATAGATTACACCTTTAGTCCTTTACTGAAACCCTCCTCTCATTAACATTGTAAATGAGCAAAATTATTTGCTGCTCATCTTCTGGCTTGACACTTTATCAAAGTATTCCAAGCTGATCTTTAATCTTGTGATTGACCGTGTACAGTGTACACATTACATACGTCACATGGAGCAGAGCTTAGGCTTTCCACTGGGAACAAACGCCCCTGTCCAGGGTGGAGAGACAGCAGCAGCTCTTTCCAGCTCTGCTGTGCTTTCTCACACCTGCACCACAGCTGTACACACTTACCGCCACTCGTGTTGGCAGCCTTCATCTCCTGGGATCATACAGGGTTGAGTGCTCTCAAACAAAGCAAAAATACGTGTCTCTGTGGGTGCTCCCGATGTGTGTCAGCACGGCTGTAGTCAACAATGCCCAATCCAGCATTTTCTTTTTATTTTGCACTTGAGGCAACTGGTGCAAGACTTGCCTGATCTCTTTGCACCTTGGCATGCCCCTCGTCCTTCACCCCCGGCGGCAGCGCTCGCTGCCCTGTGAGGAACAGCTGCTGGCTGAGGGCCACGCGTCCCAGCCAGGCAGCAGGGGAAAGGCCTGGAGGGGGGTTCAGAAAGGGCTGATGCTGCAGCTCAGTGGGGAGACTGAGACCTGGAAAGTGACACACCTAAGTACAGGCAGAAGGAGAATGAGGATAAGAACTGTTCGCTGACTTCAGTAGCTTATGGGATACAGAAAACACAGCACTTTCAGTAACATGTCCATAACCTAAAAGGTAGCAAAAGGCAGCTTCTGAGCAAGCAAGCTAGGAAACTAAGGAAAGGCAAGCGGTAATATAGAAATAAACAGAAAAATAATTTACCCTGTCATGAATAGAAGAATGAGCTGAAAATGAAATATTCTGTTTTCCATGTTCATTGTACTCTGTTTTCCCACTTCCATGTTAAAACATTCATGTACGTCCCTCTTCCCCCCCTTTCGTGTAGATATTCCTCAGAGGTGGGTGCTAATTATTTGTCTATCAACATCCTCTCCCAAAATTATCATGTGTGAAAGCCTCACTACCGCAAGGGTTAAGTGAACCCCTTCCTGAGCAAATACTTTGTGTTTTTATGGAATCCCCTCTTGCTGTTTTTCAAATGCCTCACTATTACAAGGCTACATACGAATTCTACTCTACCTCTTCACAACTTAAAAACTCCGACACACAAAATGTAACTATATTAAAAAAAAAAAAACAAAAAAACAACAACAACAACAAAAAAAAAACAAAACAACAAAAACAGCTCTTTCAACTGCTAGAGTTATTTGCACCCTACATTTAAGTGATTGCTCATTTTCCTATTTCATAATGGTACTCTGCAGCAGTATTATTGAATATTTCTAAAGCAACGGCATTATGGTAAAATTAACTGTGATTTCTCAAAAATGAAACTGGAAAGGAAGAACAAGTATCAGAAAAGTACTTCTACAATTAGTATCTTAGCCCACTAAAATGTGATCAAAAATATTAATTGGTGCTCTTCATGTAAGCTTTTTAAAAATGGGTGTTGAAATTGTATATACCTGGAAAATGACACATAGGAAGTGGCTGATAATGCTGTTCGAGGACCATCTAAAAACCGCATAAAGTTCTTATTGGGAAAAAAAAAATGAGTAAAAGCTGTTCCAGTCTATAAAAGTGACTTGAAAAGATGGAATCTGTGACTTCCTCTAGTGTTTGCATAAAGAACTAACACACGGTAATTGATAATCGAGGAAAAAAGCCACAGATTTCAACAGATCTGCAGAGCTCCCTGGTATTAAATGCTGAGAACAACAATATCAAAAGGATCCCCTCTCCAGTACTACTGGTGTCAAGGTTAATGAGCTAAAACTTGTTAAATTGATATTACCAAACTAATGATTTTTTTATAGTATATTGCATGGATTTTAACAGACAGGCTAATGTGGAATATTGCTAGTCTTAATTGAATTAGAAGTTATTGCACGTGTACAATTAAGATAACTGAAAATGGAGGAGCTGGAGCTGTAAGGCAATTGTCTATTTAGTCCACGCAACCGTCACATATCTTGTGTACTGCCACAAATACAATTAAAATTTCAAATTCAGTCACTGAGTTCAGAACACATTAGACTGCTAACATACAGAGAAGAGGAAATATTAGCATGTGCAAAGATAGTCTATTGACTCAGTAAAGCTTAAAAATCATTAATCTTGATCCCCATAAGTTCCCTCTTTACTGATTCAAACACTGAATCAGAAAACTCATGTAAACTACAGAGCCTCAGCTCTCGATGATGGAGCAAAAGACAACCTCAACATCAGGAAGGGAAAGTGTCTTGTTCCAAAACTGCTGTGACTCAGAGCTATTCGATAGTTGCAGTCAAGCAGAGAGTAAACACAGACAGTTTCTGCCAAGGTATCTTCTTCCATCAGTATCCCTCCTCTGCTGGCAAGTGGAAATGTACAGCTTTTTGTCAGCTGCAGAAACTTCTACTGTGTGCTAGAGGAACATCTGTCTACAGGAGGATTTTCTGTATGTGTTGTAAATAGAAGGATACTGAGGATAAGCATTTTCTTGAAATATATATTTAAAAAGAAAAACAAAACAGCTGCAGTGAAAATTCTAGGACAAGTCTGTAAAAAGTGGATTAAAGAATGGTTATCCACTTTCAAATGAAACTTTCAAACTAATAATTAAGTATTAAAAGTACTTAAATAGTTTTATACCAACCACACCATACATTAAGACAGAGGGTAAATAAATGTCTGGAATCTACATTCCAAATAGATAAACAAACAGCAAGAAAAAAAAAAAGATTTAATGAATGATGTTACAAAGGAAGGAGCTGATGGAAAATAAATGGCATTTGTAGATGATTAAATTTTGAAGGTGAAATGTTGTGTAACTGCACCAAACATTTATTTCAGTGCTACAACTGCATCTAATAAATAAAATATATTTTTAATCCAAACTGAAGATGGAACTATCTGATGACTTGGATTTTGCATTCATGTAGTACAGGGGCAGGGTTTAGGCTGTAATTATTCAAGGCAGTTTCAAAGAATGAGAAGCTGTTAGTAAGTTGGATAGAAAATGAGCATCAGTCGCTAGCAATAGAACAATGCACATATTTCTTCTGCAGACAGAATCACAGAGTTTAAATTCATTGAGGATCCTTAGAAATTATCTTCCTAAATATCAGATGCCTACAAGTTTGTCCCAAATGCCCTTCTGTTTACTTAATATTTTTCTATTAAAGATCAATCTCTAACATAGAAATGTTGTTTAATGTACAGTATATAAATCCAGATTCATTTGGTATTTATAAAAAATAAATTTTAAAAATTTATGCTAGGTACTCTAGCATTTCTAAAGGACTATTATCCTTGGACCTAGAATTTTACGAAGAAATTGAATTTAGTTGGATTCAACTTCCAAAAAATACCTACTTTGTCAAAACAAGAATGAAAATAGAAGACATGCAGCAAACGAGGGGGAATATTTCTTAAGGATGAAAAGCCAAAATCTGCCTTACATCAAGTTCTTTGATAGAGTCGGTCAGAAAACATGTCCATAAGAACAGTCCATCCTGCAAACACTTCTACCTACTACCTTTACAATTTCCATCTGAAATATGAGAAAATAAATCACAGTTTTACTAATATTATCTGCCTTACAAAGGGCAAAATGCAGCCTGTCCTGTCCCACGATACCGGTAACTGAATACAGAGATCAAACACAGACATGCTGGAAGTTTCACAAGTCCCACAGATTATCTCTGTTCCCATCCTTATAGATGCCTGAGCATCTCCTTATAAAGAAGGAATGTAGTCTCGTTTTTACATTGTACAGATACAGAACAGACACAACAAAACAAGTCCTTCAATTTTCTAGGTTTTAAATATCAATGCATGCCTGATCTTAAAGGCAAGCTCAACATTTATGTCTTGTCTTGGTGATGAAGTTCATGAATTTATAATGAGAGCAGAACAACTCTGCCACTGATTAAATGTCAAAAAAGGTTTTATTGTCAAATATACTGTAAATACAGAAGATATACAACAAAGACTATTAATTGCAGATAGCTCTGTACAGCTCAAAAAATGCACATGATCTAAACAGGAAATGTTGATTTTCATAGTTTCAACTATCACTTTTAATTTACCTTCAGAATCTACCTTCAATCAACCATTATAGCATGAAATGGCCTTTATAGCTATAAAATGACCAAACTCTGCTGAATGAAATGCCTCATATTCAAGGGCAGATGGAGCCTATACCATGAACATGCAAAGCATTATTAATCTATCTACCCAACACTCTGGATCTTTATTAAAATTTATTTAAACTTTAAGCCAGAGTGGTGTAATGAGAACTGACCAGGGACCTAGAAATTTATCAGGTTGAGGCAGAACAAGAACAAACAGAACAAGAAGCAGCAAGGATGAGCCTGTAACAAGGAAGACTTAATATTTATAAAAACGGCCACAACTGGTAATCCTATGAAGTTTCTGAAATAAAGCTGGACAGCCACCTCTGTCAGACACGATGCTGGCAGAACGCTTGCTTCACTGGGAAAGTGGCTAAGGAAACGAGCCTGGAAGTCCTGTTTTCCTATGGCATTGAACCCTGCAAACTGCAATACACACATCGGATCCAGGGGCAGCGTCAAACTGCATGGTGGAACAGCACGTCCTGAATTCACCCTGCCACAGCTAAGCTGCACCTACCACCTGAGCTGGATCTTCATGCCACAACATAGCCTACCACACAAGCCTACTTGCACAGCCCAGAATCCTACACAGGATCTCCTCGTCAGCTACAGGAACGGTTCAGGGAAAGCCCTACCTATTCTGCTCTTCAGAAACATCGCAGTTAGAAGAGACAGAACCATTCTAAAATCATTAGGTGCATGCTTGCTGTGCTTTCAGTGATCTAATTAATATAAATTATGCTCTTAAGGAAGTAAGAATAAGATTTTAGTTTGGAAAAAAGATATTGCAGCCATAGAAGTTAAAGATTGCCAACATGCTCTGGTGACAAAAGTACATTTATTGTTGGTCAGACAAAACATTGTTTGTCTTCCATAATTGTAACTACGATGGTCTGATAAATTGCTGCTGATTGTACACAGTGAGAGGGTTGGTGTGGTTTTTGTTTGGTTGGTTTTGGTGTTTTTTTATTGTGGTAGTTTTCTGTTGTGTTTTTTTTTTTCTTTTTTTTTTTTTTTTCCTTAAAAGAGCTAGAAGCACAGACTACCCACCTGTATCTATTTTTAATTTGGTAATGTGTGTACTTGCTAAAATTCTACCAAAATGTCACTCACAGCTTTAGATTCCACCTTTTTTTAAACAGAATATGGAGCAGAAAGCATAACCTATTATGCAAAACTGTCATATGCTTACTTTTAAAATCACAGAAATAAATGCATTATCCCAACTTCCTTATGAATAAAGACTTTAATAAAGGAAAACAAAACTTGAATATGACTATTTAAAATAGCCAAGGTATTCTATAAAAAGTAATAAGGTTTTGATCTGTGTATGTCTTGTTCACCCATACTCCAGAACTAAGGAATGCCTCTCACTTTATGGGTAAAGGCAGAATTACTTGAGACCACTGTGACTTCTGTCTCATCAAATTCACAAATCAGCTAGACATTTAAACAGCACCAACTGTTGCAAGTAAAACTGCTAACGAATCTCAGCTGCAAAAATGTCAGTTCAGGGCACTCTGCAAAAATCTAGTGCTGAATCCTTAACTGAAAAAAAAAATTAAAAATGTTTTTGGACTAATGCTACTCTTTCGAGTAAGAAAATATTCCAAATGATCACATTTCTTACCTCAAATATAAATTAAATGTATGTTAGGGGATTCTTTTTTTTTATCTGATTAAAATTGTAATTCATGAGACTCCTGCTGTTGGCAGCTGCATCACTATCAATGACATCCTTTGGGGGACTCTCAGCATGTGGCCTGCATCAAAGGTAATATCCCAGTTTTCATCCTAACTTACACATGCCTTAACAAGAATAAGAATGTTCCAGACTTTAAAATGTAATTAAAATAATAAAGTACTTTTTATTGTTAAAATATCATTGATGTGAAATTGTAGTTCAGTCTCTAATATTAATAAGGGTAACTATCATCAGCATTTATTTTTCCTATAACAGTGGAATTCCTTACATACTGGATTCTTTGCATCCTTATGTACTGAAACTGGAAGTTAAAATGGAAAATAAACTGGAAATCAGAATGCATTGATTAATCATATTAACAAACCATAGCATTAAAACAAGTATGTTACAATGTGCACAAGATATTACTGAAAGAGTACATACAAGGACCTCCAACTCTCCAATAAAATTAAAAATTGTGTCTGACATAAGGAAGTTTACTATTATTGTTTGGTAGCACTACAGAAAACCTGAGGAGAAACAGGCACACTTTGCATTTTTGGCCTCCAAAATTACCCGAATTCAGCTGATCACCAGTTGATATTTCCTACTCTCAGGGCCAGTTTTAGTTTTATCCATCAATGATTTACAAAACGCATTTCAGAGAGGTAGATCTGGAACCATGTTTTTCTTTTTCCTTCCCTTTCCCAGAAAGGCCTGCAGATGCCTCCTCACCCTAAGCCTGCCCACAGGGAGAACAGCTCTGCTTCAAAGGGCGGGATGGATCTCTTCACAACAGCCTGTCCTTCGGGACACACGGGGACCTCCTAAGATGTCTGAACTGGAATGTTTTATCCTTTTAAAGTGCAGTGCATCCTGTCTGTACTGGCCTCATTACAAATTTCTACTGGAAGTCCCAAGCTTGGTACATTTGCTTGGTTAAGCATTGCTCCCCACAGTGCTATGGAAGTTCCTTTGCCTTGCAGAGAAACGAGACCTTGTCATAACAAGAGCCACTTCAACAACCTGCTTTCCTTCTGCAGGTTGATACCAACGACGAATACGTTCCACTACTAACAAATGTGAAAATTATAACCAAGGAAAAAATGTGGCCTTGACTCTAGAGTGGCCAGAATGATTTATGACATCTTCACCTAGTGAAGAAGACTAATGCTCTGGAGAGAGTAAGAGAGCTCGGGCTGCACTCACATGTTCTGTGCCCACTCCTAATTACTTCATCTGTGACTGTAAAAGTGTTTTAACAGACAAAATTAATTATTTTGAATAATCCTTCTGAAATATGATATGCATTTTAATTGTATGCACCCTGTCATTAATTAAAGTTTTTTTACCTTTTGGTGCATTAATTCAAAGATCGTATCAGTGACAAAGCAACAATTACAACAAGATTGTTTACCAAAATTAAAAACGAAGTGAAAAGGTTAATGTACTCTTGTGATATACTTAAAGTAATGCTAAAATGTTTTCATTTGAGTTTTTACTAGAAATTATTTTTCCACTCTTTAAAATCAATCTCTTTGTTCCAGGAACACATTTCCTGTCAATAAAATGAAAAATGATATAGATTTAGGAGGATAGTGGTCTCAGCGTAGCATCTCTCATATTATTATTCCAGTATCATCTGTTACAAAGTAAGACCAATTCCCACATCTAATTACAAACAGGATTTCAGAGTCATTAAACAAAATACATTTCCATTAGTGCTGCTGTAAGAAGATAGGGGAAAAAATGAAGATTAGTTCATGCTGCACCTCTGTTTTTCAAGCTTTGAAGATTTAGACCTCTGCACTCTGAGACTATAAATTTGTAAAGGATCTGAAAGGTGACAGACATGTGAAAGCTCTCAATTCCATGCAGTTTGGCCATAACATTTGCATTTTGTCATTAGTTTATCTTTGGCTGCACTTAGTTCCGATCACAGATATGGCAGGAATCTAGAGAGGTTACGCTGTGTGCAGCCAGAGGTATTTTACTTAGGGTTAGGAAGCTTTTTGAATAGATACGAATCTTGATTTCTATATTAAGTTTGTTCCAGCAAAACTTAAAAACCATTGCAAGTCATTCTGTCTTTATAGAAGAGAAAAAAAAAAAAGTACTTTATGCTCTGAATAAAAGGAACAGCAGTTCTTAGGCTTCAAATAAGATAGCAGCCAAAATATACAGAGAAAGCAGACTGTGTGATAGGTTCAACTGTTGAAATATAAGCTTACAAGTATATATATTCTCCATTCATAACCATTTAGCAACATCTACTTGTAATGCATCTATGGAAAATATACCCTTGAGAATTACCCACTCAAAAAGCATTCACACAACCCAGAGCTTAGACATTCAGTAAGAACTTTTCTAAAAAGAAGCCTACAAAATACCAAAATTTGCTTGAACTTTAGGATGGTTTACATTAGCTGATTCAGTTAAAAGTTTATATAAATATCAATTACTTTTATCATGTGTAAAGTTATATTTAAGTTATATTTATTTATATATGAATATATATTTATATAAATATAATATATAATATATATATATATATTATATACATATTTATATATTTAAGTTATATTTATTATTTTTAAAACTACAGCCAGAATTACTTCACATTTCTCAGAGTTGGATGTCAGTCAATCTAAAGATATAAATATTAGCTGATGAATCGGCATTTGTATGAATTATATATATCTATTATGAAGTATTTAAGTTTAATTTTAAATGGATAAGAATACTCTTTTAGAAGTCAGTTAAAGTAGTCATATGCATTCTATATGTAACTGCTTAAGAATATATCTGAAACAGGATCTTAAATCAGTCTGCAAACAAGAAACAAATTCATTTTTGCACTCCACTGAAACTGTGGTTCGTTAAAGCCTCCTAAAATTCTTGATATGAAATCCCATCCAGTGGTGGGGAGCAGAAGCTATCCACTGATATTCACACTCCCCAATCCAAGCTGCTCCCTCCCCCCCCAAAACAAAACAAAACAAAACAAAAAAATCTGAAATCTTTCTCTTGCCAAAGAAATAGACATGTGCATCTTTTTTCCAATCTTCACATACAGAGACTAGGGGCTCAGGATAGCTAAGAGGGCTCATGAAAGTGGCACCATTAGGAAGAAATGGAATAGAACACAGCAAAATACGAACAAGGTACAATTGAACCCAGAAAACAAGTTATCACTTCCCAACTAATGTTGAGGAGCTGTATCTTGAAACAGAAAACAGCACAACTAGCTTTTCCTCCAGAGTTATCAGTCTCTGGCTCCAGGAAGGTTCCACTCAGATTTCGTGCTGGGATTAATTGCTCTGTACCAGTCAGCAGCCACGGGCATTTTCTGACAAGCAGCAAATTGGTAAAGCTTTTCAAGCCCTCAATATTATGTCAACATTTGAGTTCCTTCACTCCATTTTCACTGGAAAAGAAAGCTTACAACTTCTTAAATACCACTTGCAAGTGAGTTCAGGAAACTTCCAAGAAACTTACACCTCCAAACCAGTGTGTGGAAGAGCATCCTGAAAGCCACTTGGTTTCATTGATATGTGAATTTTACTTTAAATATTATGACCTCGGGACAAACATTTAGGCAGAGCTTGTCTCCACGGCCAGTCACCTATGGGGCCATACATGCTGTGATTAGGTAGAGAAGCCTCACCCCCATGTCAGCCTGCCATGTGCCAAGAGCTAGCCCCAAACAATGCTGTGTTCAGGGGCTTTACGAGGTGTTCGCACGAGTGTGGAGGTCCTGCTGCAACCTCCAGCCTCCCCCAGAGAAACATCCCCGAGCAGTGAGCTGAACAGGAGCTGTGATGTGCTTGCGCTCCCTCCTGATCTTCGGGAGAGCTCCTGAGCTGCCTCAGCCCAGCACTGAGCACCACTGCCCATCTCCCAGCCTGCTCCCAGCAGCTGTGTAATGACACACGCCACGCCACGAGCCATTCTCACATGCATTTTAAGGAAAAAGGCACATGAAAAATGTCATTCCCTCTCCTACCTACCCTACCCATCCCAGTGCTCGACCCATTGGTGATCAATGGCTGGGGACTGGCAGCTCACTTCACTGCTCAGGGCTAGGCGGACCCGTCGGGTTGCTACGTGCTATTCCCAATGTCCAGCACAAGAAGCAAGCATCCTCACACTTCACACAAAGCAGGTATGTGTCTAAAGAAATAGCACGGATGTCTCCATTTGTAGGATGAAATGGTTTAATATATCTGCTGTGTCTGGAGTTGAATAGCTTTTGGATGAGAAGATATAGAAAACAAAATGTATTAACTCTTGTTTATTTCAAAGCTGTGTATACTCCTCCTGGCAAAAGGGCAATTAAAGAAAATGAAATGTGTGCTTGACAAGCTTTTCATCTGATTCTAAAAATATTAATAGTAGTTTTGACTGGTTATATTTTTAAAATGGCATGAACGTTTTGTGTTCTTTAAATAAAATGATCATCTTTGAAACAATAGCTCTCTGCTCATGTTACACAAACGATACTTGCTTTAACAACAGGAAAAATGACTTTATGAAGTCTGCACGGCAGTCAAGGATTAAAAAATCTGTTCTCTGGTCTTGTCATTTTTACTCTTACAATAAAATAACAGCCTCGGCATCCTGCTTTTTAGAATAAAAGACCTACCTCTTTTGACTTTTCAAGCACTTGAAAATTTTAAAAGAGGAAAACTAAAAAAATGCTGACCGTGTAATAGCTGGGTATTCATGGTGGGTGGAGAACATGAAAGGTTACAATATGGATCTGTGCCTACGCGTTTCTTTTCAACTTGAGCAGCATCCTCCTGCTTCTGCTAACTCGGCAATCATACAGCTGACAGATTTCTGGGTTTTCTAAATAATGCATGGGATTTTCTTTTAACATGTCAGTGCAAAAGTATCAATTCTGCCCCTGTGTCGTTTGTGATGCTGATTTTCCTTGACAGCATTCCATTAAACCAATGAGTTTTTTCCCTCCTGATGGTTCCTTAAATATTCCTCTGAGTGATGTATTTGTGGTTTTTTAAACAGATTGTGAAGGATGTTTGCATTTATGAGAAAACTGCATGGCAGGTACTGAAGGGAAAAAGGATAAAAAGATAACACTTTTTTTTTTCTATGAAGAGTTTTTTCTCTGATCCTCATATGCCAAAAGCTAGGGTGTTTTTCCTTTCCTTTCTGCCTAACTTAGCTCCTTGTCTGAAAATTAAGCAACAACACTCTACATACAGAATAACATTTTGACTTCCTAAGGAAATACCGCTGAAACACTTAGTACTGTTTGATATCTCTCTTGGGAAAGCAAAACACATTTATTAAATCATGCATGTTAACTCCAAAAGCCAACAGAAGGAAACAACTGCTTTATTCCTTGCATTGAGGTTTTGTACAAACACAGACTGTCACGGATTACTTTGCACCGATCCTTCTTTGCTTATGCAACTGGGTAACAGTGTTGAAGGATGTTCAGGTAATATCACCAATACTGTACTTTGTGATCTCTCTTTCATATTACTGTTCTACCGCACACTTGTACAAATTACCTGTGACCATATTAAAAAAAGAGCCCTGCTCTGATTTCAAGTAAGCTTCAGATTTCCCCAGGCAATTATGTGCTCATTTCCAGAATCCACTTCACCTAATATTAGTACTGCATGATGATGAAACAGACGATCCTTATAAACACTTTTGTGCAACCAGACAGGTTTTGTTTTGTTCATCTTATTTCTGTAGAACAACAAAATTGATCGCATGGCTGGGCTTTGAGCAATCTGCAGACATATCCAGCATACCTGGCTTCAGCTGCCAGCTTCGGACTCTTGATCTCACTCATTTTCCAAGGAGGAATACGAAAGCCACACCACTCTGGCATGTATTATCAAGCAGGCTTCACAGCACGACTTGCCTTAGCTATGGCAATCCCCTGGCCTCAAGGCAGTCTCCAGCCGTGCAGTGAGTGAGGAGACTGTCTCACCTTTGAGGACTTACACGGAGTAACCAAAAAAAGAGAAACGGGATTATGAATGAGTCATGGGCACCGGGAATTTGAGATTTCAGAGGGAATCTTCAAATCTTCCAGAGACCCGACTACTTCCACGTCCCCAACTACAGGGCTCTCTCAGTTCAGCCTTTTTTCACAGAGCCTACATGGAGACAGAGAGAGACGCCCAGCCAAGAGGAACAGCTACCACAGATCAGCTGGACTGCGGGGCCACAGAACCTACAGTGCCGGATTAAACATGAGATCGTTTCAGCTGCCTGAGAAGTTTGTTTCAGCACTTCATATGATGAGTAGGAAGGTGCAAAAAATCTCTCTCTTCTGAAGAGAGAGGGGAAGGAGGACATTAATGTTCAAATGTCTAACAAGGTTCTTCCCAGCCCTGAACTAATGAATTAGTTCAAAAAAAAAAAAAGGAAACATGTATTATTTTCAAGGTACATTTTTTCATGGTTTCTGTGTTGTATCTTGCAGCGCTTTTTTGTTTGTTTGTTTTAAATCACTTATTTACAGTACTAACCTCCACTATTATCAAGATTACTGCAATATCAGAAAAGGAGGTAGGACCTGATGGCAAAATCATACCAGACGGACTAGAAGCAAAAATGTAGCACATTTGCTCCACACTTCTTTAGACACTCTTCTAAGATCCAGTTCCACACCTGTATCTGCCAGAGGGCAATACAATAGCTGAAGGATTGTAGTCAGTGAACCTGAGTTAGAGTTCAGATTTTAAATTGATAGCTTGAATTCTGGTTTCAGATACAGAAAATCTTTTTTCAGATACAGAAAATTTCTATCATACGCACACAAAGAGAGAATGAAACTGCCAAGTGACATTCTAGGCATTATTAAAGAAACACATTCAAAATGATCTCATACTGACTTCAACAGATACAGATGGGGATTGAAATGAATATGACAAGAAGTTCTCACCACTTTTTGATTATACTAATGACCTGTATACAATGACACACTTCTGAAATATCAGGCAATGAATTTTCAGTACTTACTAAACGATTAGATTACTAAACAATTAGATTGTTTATCAAAAAAAAAAAAAAAAAAAACACCGGCAAAACAGACTATTCTACTCATCTATCAGACTATTGGAAAGAGGAGGTAGGCACACATCCTGAAGTGAAATATTTAGTGCTGCTTTATCTTAACTCTCTCCAAAGGAAGTCAACGTGTAACTTTGAGGAAAAAAAAAAATAAATAAAAATAAAAAAAATTTTACAGTTGCTTTTTAAAATAAACTCACAACCCTTCAAGTCTTTGTTACAGTAAAAAGAAAAAAAAAAAAAACAAAGCAAAGCAAAGGTAGCCTGCTCTGTATAACTATATTTCTGATTTGACAGCTACAATTATAATCATTCAGACATCTATTTCCCACAAACTCTCCACAACCATAACCTTTAGTGATTAATTATAAAGTTCCAGGAGCAACAGTACACAGACTAATTTCCTAAAACAATAAAAGACAGAATTTCTCATTTGGAGCTAAATGAAACACGAACAGGTTGTTATTCATGCTGAAATCTAGATGCAGAGTCATGTTGCAGCCATTACAGAAGCTATTAAACACAACCTCAAATCAAAGAAACTGTAGGTCTCTCTCCTAAAATAAAATGTTTTCCTCACTTATGAGGCTTCTGACTCCTTTGTTCTGTTTCTTTTTGCCTCTTCTTAGTAACAAAAATTTCAAAATTCAATTTTCTTTCTCATTCTGCATTCCCATTTTGTTTTTAATAGCCATTTAAACTGTAACAGTCTAGAGCAAAACAAACATTTGGTAAAGCTTTCATGCACACAGAATTACCAGGCTGTTCTCTTCACAATGAATCAAAGTTTTGAAGTGTATATCAACTTCTAAACACAATGCCGACTCTCTTCAGGTCCTACCTTATTCTCCAATGAGTTTCTACAGTGAATATTTGGTAATTCCTCAGTTATTTTGTACAGTGAAATAAGATGATTTTAGTTAAGCTGTACATCTATTTATTTATGGTTTTCCTTTTTGACAAGTCCTGCTGTACATGCTTAGTGTAAATCTTTTTTTAAAAAAAAAAAACCTTCCGAAGAAAGAGATAAACTAAGCATCATAAAATACATCCTACTGCATTGCAGATAATAAAAAATGGGAAAATGATAATAAGTATATTAGTAGTAGTCCTTTTTGTTAAGGACTTATTTCTTCTCCTGCAAGCAATATTGGGACTTGATCCAGAGAATCTGCTCTTGGTAGTTTTACTGAATTAGGCAATGAAAAAGGTAAAGAATGGGAAAAGATCTTTACATAACTGATATCATATCTATATCCTTGGGTCCCAATGTAACTTCACTTAAAGTCAGTGGGAATTTTTCCAAATATTTAAATTGGTATTGAGTCAGTTCTGTAACTCATTGAATTGCTAAACTGCAGAGAACTTGAATTTAATATGCATGCTCTTGGTGTATTTTAGAAAGGCTGGCATGATACTCCCCATAAAACCTGTCAATGTACCTAAAATAATATTATTACTGTACTGCAGACTCTCCCCATAATAAGAAAACAAATTTTGCCATAACAGAAAACACACCAAAAACCATGAACATTGGAATTCACGAGCTTTGTACAGCAGCTTTAAAAAACCTTCATACTAATTCTGCATCTTTTCCATTTGAAGCCTCCTTGCTTTTCGGTAGGAATTTTATCTTCTTTAGTCATAATTCTTAGCATTCAGTGAAACTTCATAATTCCTTTTGAACTATACACAAACTACAAGAGTAATAAGAACTAAATATGCTTTTTCAGTGTTATTTTTCTGAATTCAATATGCACTAATTGATTAGGGTCTGAGAGGTGAATAAGAAATACGTATTCTACATAATAGAAAGCTGGGGAAGGGTTTAATGCATGAATTAGAAGCCAGATTTCTTCAATACAGATGAGTACACAAAATTAGCAAAAGGCAATACCACTTTTGGAAAGACTGCTTTGTGCATAATTTGTCATGAATTCAAAGTTATTCCTTTAGAAAATGAGTCTAAGACCTCCCAGCTGCTGCTTTATTGGTCTAATAAATTACCATTTTGATGGTACAATGCATATACACTATACACCATCCAACCAAGCAAACTGTTCGAGTGCCTTCGTCTTTAGAGACACATGTGTGATTTCAGATATGTGTGAATGCCGATGGGAGATCTGAATGCAATGAGGGATCAGACAATGCCTCTGTTGTTGAATCGGTAATGAAAACAAAGGATGTGTGCAAGTTTCCAAAATACAAAGAGTGTTTTGTAGGATTGTTTGTGTCAAAAAGAGCAAGTCCAGCTGAACCTGTCCTTATTGTAATAGGTATCCAGCAGCTTCCTAACACAAAACAGCTCTATCTTATTCAAGGTTCTCTACACTATCCAAGTAAAATCTCTTCTATTCACCTGAAAAGGACATGAGAGTAAAAAAGAAAATACCCTCTTCAAAAGATCCCTTTCTGACTTAAACTTTGAACCTTATTCTTGTGGAGCTGGGCCTCAGGGAGCATAATTCAAGTCCAAGCTAATATTTCTAACAGCGTAGACTGAACTTGTGTTTGGTGTCAGTGCCTTCTTTCCAAGGTCACTCAAGCCAGGTAGGCCGTAACAAATGTTTATCATGACTACTTCATAGCTGTAGTTGCAAATATCCATTCAAGGAAAGAACAAAATGCAGAAAAGCCAGAGAACTCGTAATTTAGCATTTCCTACTTCACCTTCCTCCAGTGAACTGTGGTGACTCACACTCAGCTCCAACAACCTGATATTTTGGAAACTTTCCATAATTTACAGGAAAACACTAGACTCAACTGTATTATTGCCAAAAGAGAAACATTTTGTTACTACAAATATACTCAGAGAATGGTTTAAAATGCCTGTATCCTTACCTAGCAATCTCTGGCCACTGTTATTTCAAAAAACTAATGAAGATGGCTGTTAGGAGGAAAATTGGAGGAATAGGAGCAGTGATTTTGATTTGATACTGGCAGAGGAAAGTTTACAAAAGAAAAGAACACAAGAATTTGAGATAGATTTTGATTTTGTTTCCAATGGATAAGAACAGGTTAGACCTCCCCTACAGTTCACATGCACAGGATTACTTACCTGCATTAGAGTTGAGTTCTTCATTTTCTGACTCTGTTCCATTTTGACTTCCGCTTCCATGGAGGCTATTCATTGCCATTAGTTTCATTTTCTGTAACTTCATAGCTTCTGCCATGGCAGCTGCTGTCAGTCCTGGAAAAATAAAAATAAATAAAATGCAGTATACCATGATACAATGCAGCACTGAAAAATATGAAGAACAAGACAATTCCTTTCATTAAGTCACAATTTCAATACAGATTCTTATTCTATAGTGTTATCACGAACATTATTTTCAAGTCATTTGGGTTATTCCAGTACAGCATTCTAAGGATTTTTTTTGTCTAATTCTTTTGTGTTTCTCTTTCTTTCTTCACATGTATAGTGTAAAGAAATATTTATTTAATGTTATTCCTTTTGATTATACTTTTAAGTATCATTTCCTGTCACTTTGATCACTTTGTCACTTTGATCACTGTCTGTTTGACTTAGCTGATAAAAATTTCCAAGTATACTAGTAAGATACAGTATTTCTTAATTTCAACAGCTGGAAGCCAATTAATGTGGACAAAAATCAATGTTGTACTATTCTATACAAAAATATTTCTCTGAAGTTTTTTGATTCAGATTAATATTATTGCTACTAGAAAATACGATGCTGGAAATGCTACAAAAGTACAATATAGGTAATTGCAAACCCAATCCCACCTTAAAGAGACCATTAGCACCACCACAAATATACAGAATTAATAGGGGTAGTGGTAGGAGATTTTCAAGTGACTAAAAACCAATTAACTTCCAATAGTAAAAGAGAAGGAGTACGGTTAGGTTATAGGCTACCATCATCATTACCATGTAATTGTTTTTCTTCTTCTTTTTTTTTTTTTTTAATTTAGATTTCCCCATATCTTTATTTCATGACAGTAAACTTTTCAAATTTCATCATTTTGAATTGGTCAATTAAGAGATCGAATGTTCTTCCAGACAGTATCAAATTACTTTTAGTCTGGGCAAGATGTCCCTGAAAATCTGTTATCTGAAGATCCTCTGTCCCACAGAAAAATACAGGGGAAAAAGACATGTAACCCCCAAAGATCTTTACAAGTATAATTGTTTATTCATTCAGTTATGGATTAAACAGGTTTTACTATCTTCCTCTCAGTAAATAATGACTTGCTTTTTCATTTCCTACAAAGGAAGCTAAATGCTTCATATCAGCTATCTTGTAATTGACTGTGCGATAGGTCCACGAACACACTGAATTGCATTTACCAAAAAACATAATTTTTTTGGTTGGTAGTGCATGTTGTATTTACCCATGAACATATATATCAAAACAGAATTACATAATCTGCTATTTATGAAAAGTATTGCTCAGACATTAGATACTGATTAAAGTGAACTAATAATTTTCATATCCTCGACCGCCACACATCCATAAATGAAAATATTTTATTTTAAAAGCTACTATGAATTTGACATTTAGATTAGCTGTGCTGCTGCTATAATAGGCTTCACAAAAGTTCTCATTATTTTAATATGACTTAAGTGAGCAAGCAATCAAAAGACTCCAAATGCATGGGGGGGGGGGGGGGGGGGGTGTACGTATCATCATACAAGGCTATAGCAATCCTGTAAACTTTAGTGAAGATGTCCCTCATTAATATCAGTACGTTGGAGATGATAGGTTATGAGATGGAATTAATACAAGCCATCCAGTCCTTCTGTCCTCCTCCTTCTATCTCGGCTAAGAGTCTCCACTTTCACACTAATAACCTGCAGTTGCACATTCCTGTAATCCAAAAGCCCTAGTGCCAGATCTAATACATGGAAGTATTACCTGCACTACCTATGCATTCATTTCACTGTTCGGTCACTGATACATTCAAAATTATATTGATTTCATTTCTAATATGCACTACCTACAAACATACAAAAGCAGAGTCCAGAAAACGTCAACAATTTCCTTTCCTAGATCATTTAAGCCCTCACTTCATGCAGAGAATTGCCATACCTGAACAGTATTCACTTTTTTCTTTAAAAATATTTTTTTTGAACACACTTTGAAGTTCTTTTTCAAATGCTACAGGATTCTTATCAGGCAAGTATCAAACCCTGATGCTTAAACTTCTGTTTTTACAAATTCTCTGATGGGCACCACTTACATTTAATCCATCAAAGAAATAATACATCTTAAATGATAAAACTGTTGACACTTTCAGAAGAAGATTAAATAGTCTATAAGCTTTTCCACCTTTTTTCTAGTGAAAGGAAGTGGGATGGATCTTTGAGTGGTTTTTGAATTATCTTCAGGAAGTTCAGGAAACAAGTATCATTACAAGTCTTCTGACGAATTTACAGATTTCAGGATTTCAAGGAGCCTGCACTACTTGCATGCTACCTGTACTTTCGCTCCTTATCCCAATTCCAAGTTTTGAGGTACAGCCATCACCAAAGCATTTTCAGAACTTATACCCACTCACAGCCTGGTTTCTTTTCACTTTATACTTCTAATCCATTTGCAAAGAATTCACATTTATTTTAAAGGTTACAATAATAAAGAGTCTGAACTTAGATTTTTTTTAATTGTAACATTTTATCATTAATATGTGATACATATCCACACACGGATGAACCAACAGTCCAGTAAACATTTTCATCTGGGTCAGTATTTTAAAACTCTGCTTAATTTAAATACAGAAATGAATACATAAACTATTCATAAGGACATAAACAGGGAACAGAAAGTGATTTCAGGCCTTTAATACAGTGTCCAGTGAAAAGATATGGCAAAAAAATTATCCAGGGCCCTGTAGAAAAAAAAATTTCTTCTGAACATTTGCATCAGAAGCATAATGAAGACAGAAAGGGTAGTGAGGAACAAACGGAAAGGAATAAACACAGTCCCAAAATCACCACAACGCTGCCTGCAGAAATTAAAAGTAATTATTGTCAGGCATTTTTGAGCTCCCTATCCAGACACAGCTGCCATAAGGACAAAAGCCAAAAAACAGTGATGTCTCAGAAATCTATGCTGTGCCATCTGCCACACCAAAGTCACTCTACTTCAGCATTAAAAGTTTAAAGAGTAAAGCGCAGTCCTAATGTACAGAGCATGACAGCCCGAAGATCCCGAGCAGGTGGGCATACAGTTAAAGCAGATATGGGTAATACTATCTCTAAGCTCAGTATCAGCAAAGTCTTTACACTACCATTCATTGTTCCCCAGTCTGTGTCATTTTGTGTTTGAATTGTGATATAGTAAAAGCCCCAGAATCTTACCGTATGAGGCACTAAAAGCACTGTACTAATTCTTCAACATTTCTGAAAGCTAATAAAACTGAGACTAAAGCAAATGGTTTCAGCAGTAAGGATGTACTACTGATTGAAAGGATGGAAGAAAACGTACAGCAAATCACCCATTGGCATAATCTTCAATTAAGACGACTGCTGAGACTAACGTTACTGAAGCTGCTATGTAATTTAACTATTAATAAAACCCCTTTCTATAATTGACTCAGCTCCTGCTAGCTGTGGCAGAGAGGGTTATTCTTCAACCGACTTATCTAAGGATCTACAAAGAACTGAAGAATCATTTCCATCCTGTTGGATGAATCATTATCAGCAGCAGAATCTCACTTAGAGTACCTCACTTTGAAAAATGGACCTGGAAACTGCTGCAATGTATACATCTATCCCTCTACTTTCACCTAAAAAAAAGGATCACTACGAAAACTGACATGCTGGATTACATACTTCAAAGATTTCAGTTTTTTCTCTCCATTTACACTTGAAATTTCTCTTCCTTTAGCTGTCTTCTCCCAGCTGTGATCAATCACTAAACACCCAGGAAATAAACTGTGTACCACTTATTGTCAAATACATACAGCTCCTACAATGCTAACAAAAAATAATAAAAAAACAACAACAAACACGAGTCTCACCGCAGTTGCAATGATTTGTTTTCAAACTTCCAGCAACCACGTGGCTGCTGGAGCTGCTCCTGCCAGCAGTGGCCTGCAGCCTGCCCACTGCCTTGGCCAAAGGGCAGCGGCTCCTTGAGGAGCTGGTGGGGATCTCAGAGACATCACCACTGCTGCAGACATTTCAGAGCCACGTTCTGGGTCAGCTCTCTATATATGAATCTTGATTACAACTGCATAACAGATTGTGATGGTGTGCGCTCAGGTACACCTGCATCGTGCATATGGCAAAACAACCAACTGCCATTAGTAATCTTCAGTCTGTAATTTCGGTTTTGTCAGGACACACTGTACTCTCCCTTTGACAAGTCTGCATAACTCTGCAGTACAACACAGGAATTTAGCCCTGAAATAACCCTTCAAGGACATGCAAACCAGCAGAGTTTATGCTCTGGCTGCAATGAAAGAGGACTGCAATTGCTTTCTGAGCCGGACTCACTGAAGATAGCCTCTGCTCCTGAACAGCGCCTTCTTGGGACACTGAGGGCATGCAGGCCACAGGGGTTTCTCCATCCCTTCTCTGCATCCTATTAAAGCTAGTGGTTAATTGTTTACTCAAATACACAGGCACAAAGACTACTGAGGCTTATTCCTCCGTGAAGTCTCTGGAATTATTCTAGCAAAACCTCATTTTTCCTGCATGGCCTGAAGATCACAACTGCAAGGTCTTTTGCAGCCTTCCCCCAAGGCCAGCGTCCTGGTGCAGGGCAGCGCTGATCTCGCCCACACTCCTAGCACTGGGGGACAAGGGGACAGCATCTCATGCCCTGAGTCAGCAGCACAATTTACCGATTAGCAAACATTTTCCTGCAGACATAAGAAACCAAAACTCAATTACATTCCTGCACTGATGTACCCAGGGTATCCTTCTTGTAAGTGAATCCTCCATGTTTAACTTACGTCCAGTCATTGAAAATTAGATTTTGGCGGTAAACACAAGGACTCTGAGCATTTTAACACGACCCTGGGTATCTGCTAATCTTGTACTCTAGCTACAAGATTTTCAGTCTATTTTTCAGTTCCCTAATTAGTTAGACGGTGCCCCTCCTTCATATTAGTTTGAAAGCTTTTCTGTCAAAACTGTGAACAAGTAAATTAACTAAAGGAGAACTATGAGTAATCAAATCTTGAGGTTTGCAATTAATTAAATGAAACGGTGAGTCAATGAACTGAAGAATGGTCTTATATTAAAACAAAACATTTAATTAAATTAACAGTCAACACACTGCAATTAATAATATCTAAAAGAAAAAATGAAAACCAGTTTAGCCTTGCCATATTATTTCCGTCTAACAGTCGAGCATTGTGCATCAGCTTGTTTGTTATTTGCATTCAAAGCTGCTATGGGTCAAATATGATGTGCTAAAACAGAAATAATGAAACATCTGGTAGTATGAAATGTTAATGTGAGATACCATATTGCAAACAGTGAAAACAATTTTGAAACATCCAATAAATTAGGCCTTTGAAGACTGAAAAGGATATGCTTTCTTTTCCACTTTCTTCAACAGGAAAATTAATAAACACATATAATGTACTTTACATTTTCAAAATGCTTGCAAGAATTTACTAATTAATTTGAACATTCATATTAGAAAGTAGAGGCTTCTCTATAGCTGAAATTAATTATCCTTAGTTAGTGATTACAAGAGGTAAAATGCAGCTACTAACACAAATGGCTGTTAAACCTGCCTTGAATAAGAACATCAAAATGACCACTGTGTTAGGGCAAACTGGAGTCAGGTCCAAGCACACAAGTCTTCTTATGGCAGATTTTTTCCATTTCTGTAAACCGACTCAACGAGAAACTGTAGGAAGGTTTTAGCTCTAGCACACTGCTCTGTTTTCAATAGCTGTTCAAAGATATCCTGGCTACCATTTCAGATAGGTCATAATAATCCATCAATGTGAAACATTTGAGAGACTGTAAGGAAAGAACTTAGTGAGTAATTGGCCACTGCGGGCACAGGATGGGATTTCAGCATAAGCACTGCAGTGCAAAGCTTTATCATGGGCTAAGTTGTGTGACTATTCACCCTAGGCCCTGGGAGGACACTTTGGAGACCAGACCCAAATCCACGCTACAACCATTTGACATTGCCTAGCTGAAATGTAGTCAACAGCCAAGAAACATATTACAGCAGTCGAGTCTCTCTCATCTATTCTGATACCTGCAAGCCTGTTGTTATGCTACAACAATATTTTAAAAATGTTTCTCTCTCTTATTTTGTAACAAAAAAGCCATGACAAACTACAGGAAAAATCATTTTTTGAGTAGAAAATTTAAAAGCAGTTATACAGAATATGCTGTTAGGTGCGCCAAGTGAAAAAGAAAATTAAGACTAATATTCAAAACCCGTTCAGTTAATGAAACTTCAGAGAATATTGAAGATCATCCTCAACAAAACATTTCAGACAACAGTAAAGATTTTTGACTGGCCTAATTTTTAAATTCAGACCATAAAGAAACTATGCTATGGCAAAAGAACATTACTGGGAGGAAAAAAAAAACACACACACAATGCAAATATTATGCATATTTTTCAGGAATTAATCTTTCACATTCAGGCTCGGTGAATTTGCTTCTGCAATGAACTGTTACACAGGTTTTACTTGAGAGACCTTATTCTTTGCCTCTGAGCAGCCCCTGCCTCTCCCCTACAGAACTTCCACTTCTGTAGTAGATAGGTAGGGACAGACCTACCAACAGCTCTCTTAATCAAAGAGCCATGCTTCACTGACAGGTCAACTGATTCTCTATCATTAACCAGTTATGCTGGGTAAAAGATAGTATGCGATAATGTAATTTAAGAACTTTGCCAAATGCTCAGGGAATCAGAGTTAGGGGTTGTACAAATGTTTAAGATTTTTTGATGGCTTGATTTTGCAATCCTGATAATTTTTGATTAACACTACATGCTTGCTCACCTTATTTTAATTCTAAAACATAACCTCAGGCATAAATTCATGAGTATAAACAAGATTAAAACCTGTACACACCAAAATGCCCCTACCACTCTTATGGAATGATCCAACTGGTTGTCAGATTTCACACATGTTTTGCAACAGTCCTGAAACTTAGAAATTTGGGTGTTCACTTTAAAATATAGTTTGCTCACCAGATGTTTTCATCCCAGGTCTGTAACAATCATGTGCCAATCCATTCAAAATTTTCATTCCAGCTCACTCATTTTCCCACAAAAGCAGTCACTGCCTCCGTTCTTTAGCATTCTCACCATAATTTCAACCTGCGTAACTCCTTACAAAACTTACCCTCCCTGATACCCATCTAAAAGATGGGAAACATTTTTAACATGAACATCTTCAGTGTCTCCTTACCTGAGATATTCATAATGATCAAGGATATGAAACATGTGATGACCAAGGACCTGTCAGTTAGCTTTTCTAAACCCAAGGGACTCAAGTTTGAAATATATACAAACATTAATTCCACATTATGGTTATGTGTGGTAATGTTCATAATGCCCAAACCTACATGAACACAACCATTTATGTTCAACACCTGTATATACTGCATATTTTACTGATGGCTTCATATCCTAGAAGGTAGCCTGTACCTCAATACAAACCAAACTGCAGCTTACATTATTGGAGGGAAACAGAAAAATCAGATCTAAAAAGAGCACTGAGAGGGCTACATTATTTTTTTCCTTCATTCTAACAGCATGTCTCATGAGAATTGATTAATTTCGTGACATTTTCTGCTCTTTTTTACAATCCATGCCATGAGAATGATTTGTCAAGACTGTTAGGCGTAATACTTTTAGTGTGCTGCACTACTATGACCTTTACCTTCTTCTATATATTTGATTGACTGACCATCCCACTTTGATCTACAGGTTGCAGAACAAGTAAAAATACATGGGACAGATACATCAGCCATTGAATTATTGTTGAAAAGATAATGATCACATTATACAGGTAATTTGTATGCTCTTCTGTGAATAGTTAATGCAATTTTAGTGATGTCATTTAAAATTTTCAGCATAAAATGAAAACTCTTTCATTGTATACGTGCTATACTTAAAAACTGTGTTTTCATACATAAAAAGAGTGACAAATCCAAGCACCAGAACTTAGATTTCAGTCAGGAGAAGACAAATTACACTAATGCTCATAATCATCCAAATTCTGACACTACCAGTCTATGCTTTTCTTAATGCTGCCATAGACGAAAAAGTACAATTCCCTGAGATGAACACTTGAAAAATTAAAAAGGCCTTACAACCTGCACAGCAGGAATGCACCAGTAACTTCAGTAATTCTTTTGGTATGAAGAGAAATACAGATGGTGGCATGCACCAGCATCTGGACATTGCAGTACACTGTCACCTCGTGATATGCCGGATGACCAATGTCAGATCTGTTTGGTTCAAATTCAGAACAATTCAGACTGCCCAACAGTGTGGAAAGCTCATGCACAAACTCCAGGAAAACAGTGTGGAAAGCTCCAGGGTACATAAACAGGTCTTAAGGACCACCTTCTTGTGGGCTTCAGAGCTCACTGATTTTCCCTTTGATTGCAGGACTCAGGTATACATTTTAGGATATACATTTGGGTTCACAAGAACCTAAAATAGTCATAAATAAGTTCCATCATAATAGCCCTCATGCTCACCAAAAGTTACATATTCTCTAACTTCACTATCCTCGTTGAAGTCCATCATGGCACACACACTGCTGTCTGAAAAGAGAATTAACTGTTATTAATTTTTTTTCTCCACCTTTATTCCTTTCCTCTTAAATCAATTTCTGTGGGTTTAAAGCACCTCTCCATAAGCGATAATGATGGGGGAATTGCTGAAGTTTTTGGAGGTCCTTTCGGTTAAGTACCAAAATGTCTGAAAGCTTATCAGGAGTTGGCATAAATCTCTAGAGTTTGTAAAATTAATTGGGTTGGAAGGTCTTCTGAGAATAAGGATGTCTTTGTGAGTGATTTCAAGCTACTTCCTACTTGCGACTGCAAAATATTATACAAATATATATTTTTTTCAATCAGATGGCACAGCTCAGCTATGTCCCAGCTGCCTCAAATCATGATTAAAAAACTAGATATTTTAAGTGAATACCGAGTTCCATAAATTCATTGTACTATAGTATTTCTGATGAAATATATTGTCAAGGTTCCTTCTTCTCAGAATTGTTGTTAGAAACTGGATTGTTAAAACATTCCAGCTGGTTGCCACTGTTCACTTCAGCTGGACAAGCCTGACCAACATAAGGGCTTTTGAGAATTGTACTGTGCAGACCCCTTATGCAACCCTTCCTAGAAGATGAAGTGTTATAGAGGAGAAATGTTACTCCAACCTCTCTTTAGTTGTTTGCACTGAACTGAAGCCAAGCAATTATTAATTTCACATTTTCACTGGCCAAGCTACGAACAGCAGCAGTGAGCTCGCTGTTTATTTAAGATGGCAACACCACCACAGAAACTTTGCTCACAAATGAACAATAAAATCACTGCGACAATAAACTGTTCTCTACTATGGTTGGGTTGGCACTGGCAGGAAAGACAACATTTCATACTCAAACTCAAACTAGCTTAAATTGGAAGCACAGACAAAATATTCAACCAAGGATACAACTCTGTCTTCTTCATAGGAATCACAATCTCCCAATGCTGCAGCAATCCATCTGTAATCAACTTAAAACCAGTGGGATTACTTGCAAACATTACCGAAATCACTGGATACAAGCTGGGCTGACAACTTGTGCCAGTTCATACTGCAAAATTTATGCTTAGTTCTTCTACTTAAATAACTTCGTAGAATCATTCCCTATATATTATTTGTTTCATATAAGCAATTTTTCCAAGACCTCTGCCAGAGCAGGAACAGAATGCCATGGTAAAACAGCTACCACTGCTCTTACTTAAGGCTGAGACATTTGTAGCCATTTCATAAAACATGCAAAAATATTGTGCTCATTTGAAGCATTAACCTAAGCAATGAGAAGAGGGAGCCCATGCTCCACCTCAAAGACACAAGCTCAAAAGCAGCATCACTTAAGAATAAAAAAAAATGTGAAATATTCTTCTAAGACCTATACTCACTTTCCAGTTCTGGCTGTTGAATAAAAGTGAAATGTTAGTACTTTATGATCATTTGAAATAACACATTTATTCCCAGTGAAAAATGGTTTTGGATGGTATCTAGACTAGTAAAGCAATAATGTCTCTGGCAAGAAAGGAAAAGAATCCAGTGAAAATTCAGGAAATTAGTGACCCAGGCTCCAAGCAGCTCTCCAGCTTTAAGGCAGAATCTACCACATTCGCAATTACTATTGATTTGACAGAGAACATAGAGCAGAAATGTTACTGAAACTTTCTGGGAATGGACGATTCATTATTTTTCCAGCTAAATTTTCCATTAATTGTTTGATCTAAAATAAAGTAACATGTGAGGGAGTGCAGAGTAGACTGAAGACTCTGCCTGCAATTACTTTATCATCTCTTTCTCCATGCACTTTTGATATAACAAAGCCTGACTTTATTTATTTGTATTTTTTTAAATTCAGGGAGTGGACAAAAGCATCCATCCCAAACGGTTACAACTCAATGCAGTCAGCAGGAATTTTTTGTCACCAATGTCACGTTCTGTCAGTGATGATTGTAAGCTGGCTTCTGTGGTGAGTTTGCATTAGTGGCGTGCCATGGCATATACATTTTGGCTAGTAACCTGCCTAGGAAGAAAATGAGCTATTTTAGATTAGTTTACTTCAATTTAGGGAGTGTTTTGACAGCAATCCAAGTAGCCATACTTGAGAAAGGACGAGCTTTCATGCAACTTTCCAGCACATTTCTGTGAGATGAGAACAAGCATGTCAGGTAGCAAATGCTGCCCAACACTTCCTCGGGTCAAAGCAAGCCACTGCTGGGGCACCTTCTGTACATAGGTGATGGATATGTGAATTTCTAGTGCTACAAAGGAAAAATGGGAGGCAGCCCACAGGCTGGAGCTAACCCGATTTAACTTTTAGCTATGTTCACACCACAGGTAAAGAAACACAAAGAGCAATATTTTCCCCTGGGGCATAAATTAATGACTATTGATCGCACAACCAGAGAGCGCATGGAACATGATTACAGAGGAGTGTGTACCTTTATTTTCTTTTCTTAGCTTTCCTTTTTTTTTTTTTTTTTTACTTCTGATTGTTCTGATCTTCCTGTTTTAACTTATTTCAATATAGTTACATAGTTTTGCTGAAGCTTATTCAGGCACATTTACTTACACAAATATCACGGGAAACAAATAATTTAGTCCCAATGGGCTAATATCTTCTTTGTTTGTGAAGTTATGCCAGAATAGCTATTTCTATTTTATGCTATGAAAGGTAAAGACCATTTTTCAAAGCTGAGAAACTGACTGGAAGCTTGTTTTCTTGTTCCAGTTTGTGAATAAAACTAACACAGAGAAGATGAACTACACCATTTTCAAAATCTTAAAGGATATGTCTCCACTCATTGGTCAAGCTGAATTAACTTGCAGCCTCTGAGCCAAATGAAGGCTTAAGAAGGAGAGGAATAATCTAGTCAGTGAACTGAAACACTTAGTAATCTAAAATTATGCAAATATTCTCTTTGCCCTTGCAAATCTTTCCAGATAAACTCTAGTGGTCTTACTCCTGAATTTGCAATCAGTACAGCAGTTTCACTTATAAAACTATGGCATCAACCATCTTAGCTTAAGTTGTGTTCAACAATAATCAAAGTGCAGTCAGATCTTAAAATACATCCTCAGATAAGTCAAATTAAATATTTATTTTAAAATTTATAATATCTTAAATATAAATTATGCCCAAGATGTATTGAATTTTGTTTTTAGCAATCGTGAAAAATTCTGCACATATCTATTAATCTTGCTTTTCTGTAAATTGACATAATATATCACCCTTTGCAATCGTTCCCTCTACAATTATACTTTGCAGTCATCAGCTTTTTGTTAATATTAATACTGTGTTCTTTGCAGCTATGTTTTTAGAGCTGAGAGTCTACCTTAAGGCTTTTTCCCACATTGAGAAATTGAGTATCATATATTATTACAAACATACCTAGGTAATATTCCAGCGTGTTTCCAGTAAGCATTTAACTCTAGTTTCAGAAGTTTAATATGTGATATATTTGAAAATAGTTTGATAAAAATATGCATTTTGTTTGTTCTGTAGATACTGCTTTTAAATAAATGTTTCCAGTATTCTTCTACAATGTCCTTTAACTGAGATTTCAAAAACGGTGACACTGTATCTATGAGAGCAGGTTTAACAGGACAATTATTGTGGATGAACTAATAAATTACCGTTAGTCAAGTCAGCTCACTATGTTAGACATAAATCTTAACCATAATTTCATTCCTCCATGTAGTTTTAGGAACCAGTATAAATTTAAGATAGACCTACTCACTTCACCTACATGGAGAAGTGAATCGGAGACAGTTCCTGAGTTCCTTATCTGTAGGAACTTACATATGACCAAAAATATCCTGACAGTTCTATTCAGGAAATACATGATGTGATATCCACTTTCCTCTCTGTCCCTACTTCTTTCAAAAAGCCACTAAATTTCTCATACTTGAGAAGAAAACCAACCTTTTTGCTGATGAATCAGTAGGCAGCTTTGAGTGGTGAAGAGAAAATTGTATTACAAATGAACAGCTACCTGTTATCAAATTACAAGGCAGTTTCATCAAAGGACCAAAAAATGCAGCACACTGACCAGTTAACATGTTTCCACTGACCTGGGGGGATTTTTCCAGTTAACAGCTTCTGAAGAATGCTTCCTTTTGATTCTTGTCTCTGACACAAAAATGATTGTCCCATTTAACCACTGTTCTATCACATACATCAGAGAATCCTATTTACTCACACACTACTGGAACATTAAAACACAATAGTGTGATTGTCTCTGGAAGAAAATTTTAAAGATTGACTTTTTTTCTTTTTTCTAAAAAAGGGAGTAAGATCAAAAGCTAACTTTAATAGATGTTTGACTAAGGTCATACTCCTAGGAAATGGAACACTGAAGATGAAAGAGAACAAATAGATTTGGCTTTTGATCTCAGCCAAATGCATTTGGCATTGTTTAGCTTTTATAAAATACTTCAACTTTAGGCAATATCATGACTAAAATGAATTGGTTGAACTCCTGAGGTTTTAATAGTTCAGTAATACTTTAACATGTACCGACATTTGGAAAAACTTCGCCTTTCTTAACTATTTGGCTATACTTATTTCTTACTGGAACAAAGTCAGGTCAAACCTGCTTATTGGTGCTAATGCTAGATACGTATAAGCAATTTTAAGATTATACTTCCCTAATGAGACAAATTTAAGAGTTGTTATCTAACACGGATGTTAAGTCAGGGCTGCTGGTATTCAAAGCAAGAGATTTTAGGGGAAAGTAAAGACCACTGAGGAAAGGTACTGGAATTAAAAATAAATAAATAAATAAATTCCTGTATCCATAGCCAAGACCCCATATCAGGTCATTTTACAAAATTATTTCATAGTTATAATCCTCCAAGAAGTATAGTGGCCATCAAAATTTTGAAACTGAATAGTAGTAAGGGAGGAATGGATTACAATCTACAAACTCTTACTTTCAATTTCCTCCGTAGTAATGTTTCCAGGCTTAAGACAACTTGGTTAATTAAGGAAAAAGATGGGATAACATTAATTAAAGCAGCATGCTTAAATTACTATTATTGTTAGAAAATATTAATTATCATTAACCATTAGAAGCAGTGAAAAAAACCTATAAACCACTTAAGCAGGCTACACAGTCAAAACTTACAAAGGAGTTTCATCAGCCCAGCCAGCTCATCCCTGTGATAAACAACTGTGATAACAGGAAGTGCACCAGCCTCAAGCTTCAAATTACATTTTTAAAGTTTTGATAAGAATTAATTATTTATATTATAAAACATACTACAACAGAATATATCGTATCTGTACCATGCAAGCATCTGGCCTTCAGAACTATGCAGAAATTATACACAAGTGAAGACCTTCCCAATCTCACTTTCATATTATTATATTGTATTACTATATTATAATAATGGTACAGAACTTATGAATAGCTGAGAAATTGTGAAAATAAAAAGTCATGTATTTATCATCATTAAAAAAGAGGTATCTGACCACAAACCCAGAAAGTTACCCAGGGAAGGAAGATGAGATTTCCCATGAACTTCTCTACTCATCGCAGTACCTTTTTAAAGGGACACTTAAAACAAAAACACACAAGAAGCCTCAGCCATTTGCTCTCCAAATTCTAGCCACAAATTCAACCACATGGAGCAGTAATTCATTCCTTCCTTACACTGTTTATCTCTTAAAAAGGGAAAAAAAAAATCACAGTCTTTTTTTTTTTTTTTTAAAGACATGGCTTGTCACTCTTTTTTATATTATTTATTACTTTACATAAGATATTTCTGCTGCTGAGGCAATACATATGATTTGCTGAACCCACCTGGATACCAAAGATCTCTGCAGACTAGAAAACCCAATAAACTTGGATCTGACACTTCCAGGTACAGAACACCTGCACCCAGCAATATTTTAACTGTGTTGTTCTCAAATATTACAAGTATGCACCTCCCTTTATGTACTAAATACACTTGCGAGACCCTGCCATCCATCAAAAATAAAGCTTTTCTTGTTTCTTAGTGCCTGCAGTTTCTGTTTGTTGCGACAGAAAGACTTGCACCTTCAGCCAAATCGGAGCTTAATCATTTATATTCTACCCAACTTCAAATGTAAACCAGTACTAATCTATGCTGTTGTAAAACTGATGCATAAAATCCCTGCCTTACAACTGAAGGATTAATAATCAGAAAAAAATAAATAAATCACAGAAACATTTAGGTTGGAAAAAGACGTTTAACAATGTGGAATCTATTCCCGGTTTCTCTTCTTAGTTACATTTCTTCAGGCATTGAAAACAATATTCTTGAAACTATGATTGTTTTCATTTTTCTCGCCTTAAAACATGGAGCCTGCAGAACCTCAATAGAAAATATCCTTTGTTTCAGGAGCTGGACACTTGCACTTGTTTTTGTTGAAGGATACATATATTTATAATATTAATTATAGAGCAGATTTACCTATCACTGCAGTAGGTTTTGGTCTCATCCATATCACTGTCCAGCAGCAAAAATCTACATCTTACTTTTCATACATTTCAAGAAGATATAGTTTACCTGCAGATTCAAATACGGGATTTGTTGTTAATGGAATTTCTGAAGAGAAAAGCTCAGGTTCAGAAAGGATGACTTTTTTATGGAATATATGGAATTAGAATCATGTAGGTTGGAAAAGACCCTTACGGTCATCAAGTCCAACCATCATCTAACACCTACCATGTCCACATATGTAACTTCTGCCACCACAAGCAAACCATTAATAAATAAAAATATTATCTCTAACTATTTTTACATACGTTCAAGTTATTTACTACAGACAGCATTGAAGATACTTTGCTGTGGATTCAAAGAGTGAACAAGGCTCCCAGCTAGGAAAAAGAGGGTCCCTGAACAATTTTAACCCTGGGTAAACAAATATTCCTACGCACAGAGTAACAAAACTAGATTTTGTTCTATTATACCTGTGATAGCTTCCCAGATTTACTGAAGATAGAATTACATTAATTTTTCCCAGAAGATTAAAAATTTTTGTTTTTAAGCAAAAATATTTAGTGTCTAGTTGTGAGTGCAGAAAATAAACTCTCTCCAGGCAGTGAGTTACTTTTCCCTTCGTGGAAGAGCTCATAATATGTTGAGTGTAACATCTCCAATAACGAGATGAAATGGTATTGTAAACCACTGTAGAAATAACAAATCTATTATGAATAATTCTCACCAGAAATCTTGGAAACCGGACAACTTACTGTCTGTTCTTATTTTATTTAGTCAAAACAGAAAAATGAGAGGGAGATCTGTACAACTGGATTTCAATTGGCTTTAGTCACAACTTCCAGTTGCATTCACTCACAGATGACTAATTGTTGTCTTCTGTTCTCGTCTTTCCTATTTGGCCAAACTGAACAGAAGGCAAAGATGCCTACTGTCCCCTGACACATTAGTATTCATTATGGTGAAAAGTAAATGAGAACTATTTCATCTTCAGAGCACTATCCTAAGACATTACCATCTAATAACAATATTAAAGTCACATTACAGGTCTTTAATCCATGGCTGTAATAATGCTGTCTAGTTTAATAAAAATACACATTAAAATAAATATTTTGGTTATTTACTTTTAGGATTTTGCAAACAATATTTTTTGCCAATTTGAAGAAACTTCAGGGGAGTCAGAACTAAATTCTGAGCGAGCAGCACTGCTGTAGTTTTAACAGTTCAATTTCTTTTTCCTTGCTTGCCCATACTCTCAAACAGAGAATTGGAAGTTGTTTTATCAATATCTCTCATGTTAATGTTCTTAAAAAGAAGGGAATAAACAAAGAAAATGGCTGTCACGGATTTTGAAATTAGGAACTAAGAAAACATTTGTAATGAACCGGAGCTCAGGAATTCTGCATACCTCCTGCATGTTATCTGCAGCACAGTCAGTGCACTGCTTACTCCTGAGAAATTCCTTACAGAATTTTATTGCGATTTCAGCAGAGGGACTAACTCTACGAAAGAGCTTTTCATGCAACTTAGCAATCTCAATATTTTTGTTTAACCAGGAAAGTAACCTTTGAAGAAGGGGTCCTTCATGTAAAAGATTCCTGCCCAAAACAGACTGGAACTGATTATTTCTTACCAAATCATCTGGCACAATTAGAGCTACCCTGAATACATAACCATGTTTCATGATATAATCCACTGGTGAGTATATTTAAAGGTTAGTAAATAATTTTCATGGCTGTAAAAGCTCATCTTTTAATTTTCTAGGGACTTGAAAATATATCATATAAACTTCTTGCCGTTTTACATTTACAAAATTCAGTTTCAGCTTCAAAGTTTTTGGTGCTCTAGCTGTCAAACATTAACACATTCACTTGTAATGCTGCAGGCATAGCATTAGCCAATGAGATATTCATTAATTAAGCAATTTACCAAAACTAAGAAACAAATAAGCATATTTATGCTACTGGCTTTGAAGAAAATGCAATCAGCATTTTCAGATTGCAAGGTGGTCTCTTGTTGGTTTTGGCTGCCTGATGACATTCCATTGCAAATAATGTGTTACTGCTCGCTCTTCATCCCCCCCCCAAAAAACAAACAAACAAACAAAAAACTTTAATTGAAATAATTGGAAGGCTTCTACAAAATAGTTCAGCTTTCCCTTAACAAAACATGAAACAATTCCCCTAATTTTATTTTATAAGCTATATTTACACACACACACACTTTTTTTTCCCCCAGCTACTCTCATAGTATGTATTGCTTAGATACAGTGGCATATGACAAGCTAGATAATATCAATTCCAACTGATGGCAGATGAGGTGAGCCACTACAAAGAAGAATATCTTCCATTTGAAATTTCTGCTCTTTATCTTTCTTGGAGAGATCATTCCCGTTGGCCTGGACTTGTGCATTTGATGAATGGGTCAGCAGCTAGAATCTGTATGAGCAAATGAATAAGATGCACATCTCATCCCTCAAACCATAATGAAAATCTTTATGAGATTGGATTCATGCATTGAGATGACCTAAGAATATGTTCCTGTTTTTTTTACGTATTACAATTTAGTTCTCAAGCGACAGCATGAAGACCAACCAGCACCAACCACTCCTGAATGCTGGAAAAGAAACTCCTATGTGGGTGGATCTACTATAAGCAGACATTAAATATTAAATTAATCCAAAAGATACGTAAGACAGTAGTAAGAGACTTTTCTCACCATGTATGTTTTAATCACCTTTTAGAAAGAATACAACAATGCAGAAAAACTTTCTAAAATGCCAAGAGTTGCTCAGTTTCATCTTTTTTTAATTATCACATAATAAGATTACAGAACTAAACTACAAGAATATAAGTACTTATGCTAAAGGAAGGTATTATTTATGCTTAAACATAATACACACATATTCAGACCTACCTACATATCCAGACCTTTGTGTTGTCAGAATGAGCACATTCCAGTAGGTAGTTTATTTTCCCTCTAGATTTCACTGCTACAAACTTTCTATTAACTGTAAATTTTAGTCATTGTCTGCACACTGGAATACTACTCACCCTAAAATTATCCCAAAGGATGCAGACACTCCTTCACACCCTGGGAAAAGCATCAAGGTAGGACTTAAAAACCTCTCCTGTTAAAATGCCATATACGTTCCCCTCAACAAAAGCTTCCATTTTCACCAAAAAGAAAGTACTTCAGAAATTCCTGGCCAGTTTTTCATAGAGTTTTACTGTCTCTGCTACTTGATGATTTAGTAACATAAACTAAAAATTATTCAAGAAAACAATTCACTGTCTTTGCTCAACCCACATCAACTTTGCTCAAGCTTGTGTTTCCTCAGCAAGGCCATTAACTGATATAAATGATATTTAGCAGGTGGAGATTCATTCCTTCATGCTCTCTCTTTCCTGATGGAAAAAGATTGAATTTTCTTTCAATTATTAAAAGCCAAGAATAATGATACCCTAAAGTACGTGAAAAAGTACAACAAAAATATATATCAACTGTTACAGTCTGGACAATGAAATACCAAAATATGATGAAGAATATCCACAATCAGCACATAATTTATTGATTGCCCTTTCTCAAATGGAGGGCCATCAGCTAGTTTAAAAGTAAAATTACATACTAAAATAACAGCAGAGAGAGATAAAAATTATGAGGGTCATGCAAGGGGAAAAAGATGTATTTTCAGCAAAGATTTTTAAATGAGATGGAGAGTCAATGAGGCAGAGAGATACAGGAAAGCCCTTCCATGCCAGAAAGAATTGCAGAAAAGAAGGCTCTTTTAGCATTAGCTGTGAAATGTTGAGTGGCAGCATGGGAAACAGAACTAAAAAAGCAAAGTAGACAATCTTGAAATAAACTGCTGTTATCCTGTTTTTTAGAATGTATATTAATTACATTAGCATAATAGAACTTGTCTGAAAGGCCAGACAAACTGGGAAGGAGAACATAACTGACTTGCTAAAAATGTGCTAACAAGTTATATGACTGTAAACATGAGCCTAAATCCTGTATAAATCAGGAACTGCATCACCTAGCTCTCTCCTGAACCTGGAGCTTTGAAATCCTCCCTCTCACCGCCAATCCCAACGCCTGCCCCCACTGTCTGCAGCTATCTTCCATATCATTCCTGTTACGAAAATGACTGATCTAATTTCTCTCTGTCAGGGACCCTCACTTTCCCGGGCTCTCAGTACATCTGCTACCAGCTCCCTGAATTCAGGGTGGAGGGAGGGGAAAAAGGCAACAAGAAAAACAGTGAGCGCTTGAACATGTAGATGAAGTGCCATGAATATGCAGCAATAGGCAGGAAGTCTGACATAAACTGGGAAAAAATGGTCAATTTATAACAGTGCAAATAAATATCCATCGGGACTCTTTACTGGGGCATGGACAAGATGTGCTACTGACTGGATGTGACACTGTTCTAGTTTAGCTAGAAACTGTGGGTTTACAAAGGAATAGCATGGTGAAGTTTCCTAACTCAGATTACAGAAGTGGCCTACACAGATTATCAGGACAGTGCTCCAACATTTTACTATTTATTCATGCAGGCAATCCAGGAGCACTCCAGGGCCACAAGCTGCTGCTTGCACTGCCGATTTCCCCCACTGAGTGCATTCCTCATGGAAGTGTCAGGACCACTGAAAATGGTGCCCTCCTCAGAATATGGCATAACCTCATTTCTGCATACCACGGGTTAAACACACTGCTTGCACTCAGTAATTGTGTACACAGGCTATTATTTTGTTTTTAAAATATCCTGGTTAAATTCGAACTTAAGAAAAAATTCTCTAATATCTTATTGGTTTTAGTTATCTATATCATCACCAAATGCATCTGCTCTTTGGAAATGCTCATTTATAACAGGCAAGAGGAGATGGTCAAAACCTGTGCCCCTGATAGCTGTGTTTTTTCACAGCTATCCCTGACGATTAATAAGCTTAACCATGCCTCATATGGAAATTAAGTCGTGTCCTTGAGGTTATTTTACTTTACCTTGAGACTGACTGCACTCTACAGCTGGCAAACAACGAGTGTTATGTTTGTATTTTGCACACAGGCTTGTTCTTTGGCTCTTATTCCACGCTTCAGGTACACATGCGGAGGACATGGCCGCGGTACATGCTCTCACCATGGTGTTGAGCTGAGTCCTGTGCAATCCAGCAGTGCTCCCATGAGCGCTGCTCAGCCCCGCTGCCCCTCAGCCCCAAAACGCGTCCCCAGGGCCGTGCCCCTGAGCACCTCCTGTGCTCCTTCACCTGAGGAAACCAGGTCCCTCCTGCTGAGCGGTTGCTGCCTCTCAGGCTCCTGCCAAAGCATGCCAGGGCTATGCAGAATAGGATTCCTCTTACAACGCATCAGAATCATACTAACACTGTCACCTCACACATTCCTATGGGCGCTTCTCGTCCTGCGCTAACTTGCCTGATTCAGCAGTTAGTGAAAAGGAGAGCTGGTACTACTGGAGGATTATCAACCACAACAGCTCTTTTAGGGTCTGTTTATTTTAATCCATCAACCTGTAAATTACAGCATTTCTGAAGTGGACACACAACGCTTCTGGCCATCTCTGCACAAGAGGCAGCACCCAGGGCTTGGGAGCCTGCTTCCTCCTTCAGCTCTGCATTGTCAGACACACGAGGCAATACCCTGAGTCTACCCAGCCCTTCAGAATTATTCCCCACATAGTCTGGCTGAAATCTTAATTCAGATCAAGCTGCTGTATTAGAATTGCTCAAAGTCTGCTGTGGCTCAGATAAGCACAGACACAATGACTGCAATGAAAGCATGGAGGACTGCATTAGCAAGGATGAGCAGCTGATGAGGTGTGCTAATTCATTTCTAGGTCTATCCAGTCTGAGCATCCACAAAGACTGGGCTTCAATTCTTGACCCACAGAATTTTAAGGATCACTTCACTTATACTAAGGATTTTGTGTACAGACAAAATACACATATATACATAAATGAAGTGAGATTGGGTAGCATAGTTTAAAAGTAGTTATAGTCAGACACCAACAGTTTCTCTAAGAGTCCGTATTACTCCTTTCACAGATAAAAAATGATCATTTCACACATTCAATCTACTCCTCTCTATCATATTTCATTCAGTTAACAGCCGTTACCTTGTCTTATTTGATGAAAAATGCCTGAAAGAGGAACCTCAAAACAACAAATTTTCACTGGATTAAGGAGAAATTCCAGTGCATTATCAGAAAACAGAGAGGGTTGGAAAGTATCTCTGAACATTGTGTATTTCAACCTTCCCCCCCACCCCCAGTTCCAAAATTGCTCACCTACAGCCAGCTGCCCTGTGTTGTATCCAGAGGGGTTGTGAATATCTCCAAGGATGGAGACTCCATTCCACCACGTGTTCTGAGTGTTAAACCAACCTCTCAGTAAAAAAGTTTTTTTTCTTCTGTTTAAGTGGATTCTCCTGTATTTCAGACTGTGTTCATCACCTCTTGAAATGTCACTGTGCAGCACCAAGAGGAACCTGGCTGTCTTTTTCACTCCCCCACCACCTATTTTCCCACATGGCTGAGATGCCCACTTGAACCTTTGCTACTCAAGGCTGAAGAGTCCCAGCACTCTCTGCCTATCTTCATATGGCAGATGTTTTAGTGCCTTAATCACCTTCATAGTAATTAAGCATATTTTTGACAAAAGGAGTATCAGTAAAGATGTATTGCATTACAGTAGTTTTCAGATGGGAGATTATACCCCCTCTAGGCTCCTCATAGAGGCCTCAAATACTTGGTTTCTATTCACCTTCAGTTCGTCTGAGGTGGATCTCCCATTAATGCTGCTGAATATGCAGAGTCCCCAGCAATATCTCATGCATTCTAAAAGCGTAAGTCAGTTCTAAACATCCATCTGCCTCTGCACTAGACCGAGGAAATTCCAGCTTCTTGAAGAACATGTGGGAAGGAACACAGTATCTGTAGCTGAACTATCGCTATGGTCCTGTCTTCATTTTTGTCATCAACTCTGACACATTTACTAAGGTGTGAGCACACAGTACTCGAACCTTTGTATTTTCAATGTTAGCCTTTGAAGCGAATTCTTCCTCTGGTTAGAATAATTAAAAATCTCCACAATTATAACCTCAGTTGTAGTTGTTTGCAACTGCTATCCAGTGGAGCACCTCCCAGCAGGCAAAAGTTTTTATTTGTGAGAAACCCATCAAAGCCCCAGAAGGGGCTTCTCAATTACATCAATATTATAAACAAATGTTTTAGGTGATAGCAGAAAATCAAAACCACTCACCCCTTGTTAATAACCAATGGGTTAAAATAATGCCATACATTTCTTATTTCAAGTACCAGTATTTATATGATAAAGTAGGTCATTTAATTTCCTGCACTTAAGTTAAATTATGATTACAGTGTACCAACTTATCCTTACTATGACATCCCTAAATCAGTGACAATGGAAAAATGCTAAGAACACATCATGCAGGCAGACCAAGGAGTCTACCAGATACTCAGAAACCAAACTAAGAATGTGGGAATACTTAAATACAGCTTGAGCTCCCTAGTGGTGGGCTGTCATGATTGCTCACAAGCAAATCAAAATAATTATCAGAATGTATTATCCTGGGATCGATTGGGAAAATGCATAATAAAACATGTTTCATATATTCATACAGACAGATGTTTGTATATATGTATGTATACATCTATGAATATACAAAATCTGATCCTTGGTTTTAACCCCACGAAGAGAAAAGAAAGGAAAACAGACTTCAATATAGCTGAGGTCAAAAAAGCCACACTGAATTTATGATCCCAGTATGATATTTCAGGTCAAGAGTACCAAACTTTGTGTTTAATTTGCATGACAGAGAAAATAATAAAACTAAATCCACAGAGGCTCACTAGAAGTTGAAACAACAAGCAGACTTGTTTGTAACCTGTATCCTATAGTCTCCCCAGTGCATTTATTAGACAGAACTTTCTGTAGTGGAATAACCTGGGTTTATGAAAGGCACACCTGGTTGTTAGAACTGGGGGCAGCAATTAGACGTGCTTATTTCTAGCGAAATTGTACCTCCAGTCTGTTTAGCAATATACATGATTGTTGCAGTTTCAAGATTTCATGTTAAATCTTTAATTGTGGGCATTTAGCAGACTGCCTCTTATTATTAAGATACTGCTGACTTTTATTGTCAATGTGGCTACAGGACAAGGCTAATAATTACTAGCACCAGAAGCAGCTTGTGGTTTTATATTACATTGAGGTAAATTACACTGGAATTAGAGTGGATTACTTTTATCAAATGGGGAATAAGCTGTTAATTAACTCCCCGCTGTAGCAATCTTTTTCTGAGCTTGCAACTGTTATTAGCTCTAGATTAAACTGTTGAATTAATTTCCCACTTACTTACTATTTCAAGAGTTTTTAATTTACCTGGCAGCAGTTTTAATGGGAAATTGTATTAGTGAGCATAAATTGTTTTTGGGAAGGGTAAACAGTTTGTGATAATGTTTATTAAGTCGTTTTGTTTGAGCAAAAATATAATTGCAGTTTTAATTAGTGCATGGTTGTTGGAGTATTAGGTTTGAGATTACATTATGGCATTCCGAGAAAACAATCGCCCAGGTAATCCCAGCATTTAGAAGTGATAGCAAATAGAAAAGCTATGTCAATGCTGCTGTGACTTGCATGTGCTTACACACACGCCCATGCACAGACGTGCATGCTTGTATGCTCACCCACCCACCGGCGTGTGTAGAAAAGCAAAGGACAGCATGGTTGGGGATGACAGAACACGCCATGCCTTTTGCAGTTAGGTGAAGGCATATGGAGCGCTGCACCGTGTGCGAACAGATGAGAGAAAAATGCCTATAAGTTTTGCGTACCCTAGCTGAGCACGTCGCTGACTCTTCAGATTTACAATATGAAGAGTTTAGATCTTTTAACAGGGCAAAATTTACCTTAAATACACTGTATTTTCTAGCCTTGGGACTGCTGTGTCAATGGCAAGCCTACCAGATGGCATGAAGTAATCAGAAGATTTTTTTTTTTTTTTAAGATAAATGCAAAACAATTAAACCACTACAATAAATTTAATTTGTTACGTATTGGCTGAATAAATGGCAGCTCAATTACTGTAGTTTTCTGTTTTCTGATGTTTGTAAAATGCTGGAAGGTTCTACCTGCTGTGGGATGTCCCATACAGCAAAGGGCAGCACAGGCAGGACAGGGTACCCACTGTCTGGAAACATGCAACCCCACAAGTGCAACAAGGGCAACACAGCCGCACTCAAATACACCCAAACTGGAGAGTACAGACTGGTTTTAAAACTTAGAGCTTAAATGTCCAGCCTCAGTGTTTCTGGCTGGGGAAGCACCCACCTTGATACCCATCAGGAACATATCAACTTCTGTATGACATTGTCATCGGATGTGTCAGTTGTGGTACTTCTGCAGTTGCTCTGTAACTTTCTAAAAATATGGTAAACTAACTTCACTGAAATGGGTTATGAAAGAGTGACCCTAGCCACTCAGCCTGGGGACATGAGGGGACCACTGCTCTCCATAGGAGGGCAGGCAGTTATGAGGACTGCATGCAGATACACCCATTAACTTCTAATGACCCACCGAGAAGACAGACTGCGACCAAGCTCATAAGCTCCAGGTCTGTGAACCTTTCACAGTGCTTGCTAGCATGTAATGGGGACTGCTCTTGCTTCTGGACTTTATACAAAAGAGTGGTATGTAGACGATCAAATAGAGAGAGTTAAACTTAATTTCAGCCAAAAATTCCAAGAGTTGGAGAAAAACAGGAAGTGTTGTCAACCTTTTTTTCCAAACCCTTACAAAGCATATATATTTTCTTGTAAAATTTAGAGCTTATGTGAAAACAAAACTGGACCTCCCAGTTTTAGGCAACACAGATGTCGATCTTTACAATCAGAAGGATATTCTTCACCTTAACCTCCAGACTGGGTCATCAAGACATGAGCCCACGAGGTTCTTACATGTCCCTGAAGTCAAATGGGGTGGGAACATGATAATACCTAACAGGATTAGACATCATGTTTCACCATTTCCTGTAAACATTTACCAGTGCAGCAAAAATTTCTGACTTTGTGCCATGACCCCAATTGTTACTGGTTTTCAAAAGCCTAATGGAGATCAATTGAAATGCCAAGACAGCTGCAAAAAAATACCTTGCCCTCAAAAGGAGAGCAAGCTCCACTTCACAGGGTTTCTATCTGTTTACCTTGGTATCTGATATGGACAGGAATCCACAGACGTAAACATGCAGTAAACTACTTAACAGTTTCACAAGTCCCAGCATCACTTTAAAATGTAACTGAGCAAAAAGCTGGTTAAAGCATCACACAGTGATACAAAAGGATTTCATGAGCACCAATTATTTGGTAGCTTTGAATACATATTTGTATTGATCTACAGAATACAGTAAATTTAAAGTTCAGATCATTCTATTTGCCACATTAATTTCCTGATTTTTTATCTTGTAATTCAGTTTAATGTAAGATCTGTGAATGGAAACCTTTTACCTATGTTTTTAGAAATCTTTTAAACACTTTGAGAAATGGCACTAATGCACTTTATGCCTTGCTGAGGCCTACTCTTCAAGTCAGAAATGTCAGGAATCATTTTTAATGAACTTTAGTACTTTAGAATTCAGTTGTTAATAATATATTCTTTTTGCTATAAGCAGTTTCTCTATTTATATTAATATGCTTATATGGAAATACATTGTTTATATAACAATATCCTGGATTTACTGATAGCTTCTAAATTTCTTGCTACAGTCATTTATGCTTTTAAGTTGATGTTAGATTTCCTGAAAATCATAAAAATCATGGAAATTATAGATAAGATGATTAATACTTTAAAAGAAAATTTTTCTTCCATTAGAAACGATTAGTTTAATTAGAGACAAATAGATAACATATTTGATATGGCATGTCCTTTAATTAATACCCTTTGGTTATTTTTTGATTTATGGCTAAATGGCTACACTGTAGAGGTTTTCAACTGAAGTTAAGAAAAACAAAGACATATTCAGAGTTTGCCATCTATTAACAACAGAGCTGCACTCGAAAGGGTAAATAGTACTTAAGCCCCAGTATTGCTTCAGAAACTAAAGAAAACATCGCTTCTAGCTCAGGGACTGGAAAAAAAAAATAAAAAAAAAATGATGCTCAGCTCTATTTATACCCAGCACCACTACACACTATTGTTACAGCCAGAGTAAGAACTAACTTTTTAGAAAAAAACAAAAAAACAAAAAACAAAAACAAAACACCACACCAGCAACCAATTCCATTTGCAATCCATTTTAACCTACAGATTCTTTTTCCTCTTTCAGTTTCCTGGCCAGGTATATCGCAGTCTGTACTTATGCACATTTCTCCTTCCTAGCTGCCACATTCTGTAGTTACCTTTATTGGATTTCATCTTGCCAGTCTCAAGTCACCTCTTCAATTTATCACGATCATTTTGAATTCTGAACCTCCCTTCCCAAGTTTGCAGTTGCTGTCAATCTGCACATGCTAGAAGCAGACATTAGAGCATCATTCAAGTTATTAATGAAGATACCACACAGAAGACAATCCTGAGGAGAATCTGGAGGATGGCTAGGGGGAAGGCAACTCCTGTTGAACATTCTTTCATAGTTCACCAGCACACTGAAGTCACTATACAGAGGTGGGAGAGAAATCACCCAAAAGTCAAAACCACAACCAAGCTAATCACAGGTAATTTGCATAAAGTTAGGAGCACCTGTGCAGCTCTCCTGCTCCGGTCTCACCATCGCCTTCTCTGTTTGCTGAATTCCCTGTGTTACCAATGTAATAAAGAGCCCCAGTGTGTGAGGTATGTGTAGGAACCAGGCAAGAAACCAATTCAGCTTAGAAGTGACCTAGCAAGAAAAGTTACCTGGGCCAAGCCCATAATCTATTTCTCCAAGTATTTCTCCTACATGCTGAACTGGTGCAACTCACTGGCTGTCCAGGCTGATAAAAGTTGTGGCTGATAAAGGCTCTTTATTGAACAGAGAACTATCTGGGTGTTAGTAACTGCATTACAGCTATAAACAGAGCTGTAAATCATATGATACTAATTAGCATTTGTTCTTGGTTTTTGTTTTTCTCCATCAGCACTTTCTTCCTGTACTGCACTCGAGGTGTGGTCAATGTTGGAAACCATTAAACGATACTGTAAAAGTCTACAATATGCTTTTTTCAATTCTAACAGAAACCTTAAAATGTTCAGCTGAAGTTTATTCAATTAATTTTAGTTCACAATTTATAAAGATTTTACTATTCATGCAAAGGAAAATGAGAATTAAGATGTAATGTGCTGACATCCACTGTAGTTTTACAGCCTTTTTAATACAGAAGTAATTTTAAAAATAATGGGCTTAAAATAGTAAAAAGAAAAAAAATAACAAAAAACACCAACAACAAACACCACCACAACAACTAAAACTAATAGTTTTGCTAAATTACCTTTTTATTACATGGTTTCAATTATCATTCCCTCATCCTCCCTCCCAACATGAAGATTGTTCTCTCTTTTCTCTGGAGGGAATTATGAGATGATAGAAGTACAGAATAGACTTCAACCAAATGTTGGAACCTCAATTGAAAACACAAGTATAAGACATTCCCAGAATGATTTGTTGCAGCAAATTCTATAAAAGTTAACAGTTCTTAAAGACTTATATAACTTATGAAGCATGTTTCTTGCATATGGTAATAGTGATTATTCTACTAAACTCATCAGTTACTACATTTAATATGCACTAAGCTAAAAATTACAAACAATAAAATGCTTTCAACCTGAATGTGGTTTTTGATTTCTTTGAAGTCATTAGAAAGCTTCCGTGGTTTTAGTTAAGGTATTATGCTGTAGCATGAGGAAAATGTTATACTACAGGTGCAGAGAAGATCTAATCCATATGTTGTAAGGTTACATATGGATATAAACAACAGATTAATCCTCAGTTCCCTTTAACTTTGGCACTTACAGGTCAGAAGAAGAATGGCCTAATTCTGAAATGATATGGTATTGTCAGCACCTTTTATTTCATGTACAGAAGGTTTTGTGACACAGACCCTAATTGATTATAATTTCATCATCATTTAGAAAACTAAAGATCTCAAAATAAGTAGGAATGCCCATATGTAGAGAAAGAAAAGAGGTCACAAATTAGAGGCAAGCCCAGTACCATAAAAAAAACTCGGCCTTGTCTACTACTGTAATAACACTGGGTAGACCAACCACAACTAAATTTAAGTTAGGTATTTGAGTCAGATATTCAGATATACATATGAACAGTATCACAGAGCTCAGACTCACAGCCTATTCAAAGAATGCTGTGAATACCTGAGATCAAATTGCAGCATGTTCTAATAAGACCAAATGTAATACGTGCTTGGGTACAGAAGGTATTAATTCTCTTCCCTGACTTAATGAGCAAAGCTTTTAATGCTCAAGGTGCTGTAGGAAAAGTCTGTATTTAGAAATTCCAAATAACTTTTCAGTATTTTTTAAATTATAATTCACCTCTTTAGGAATAAATATTTTACACTAATAAAATCAGTCCTATTTCCAAAGAGAGTGTATCATAAGCACACTGCTACATAAAAATGTGGAGCTTCAGTATTTCACAAAAAAAAAAATTTGTTTGTTGCTTCTTGTTCAGTTTTCTCTCTTAAACAAAAGCGGACAGCTACGCAAAAGAGTACTCAGCAAAGTAGGTTTGTGACTACTATATGCAAAACAGAAAACTAATTCCCAAAGTCAGCTTGGCAAGGGACTCAATCCATGTAACTATTAAACATGTGTTTTGTTCTGTTCTGGTTTCTGTGTTTTAAAGAAAATTATGACAAATATCTTAAAGCTTTCTTTGGAGAATATTGCATTTAGCTATCAAGAATATATATCGTTCACACTATCCTCATATTTTATTCTCTATTATGCCACTATTTACAAAGTACACTAGTCGGTTACAAAAATACCACGAGGCTACAGTAGGTCTGTGTTAAGGCTCTCTACCCAATACCAGATTCATCAACCTGAATCTGCTGGACATATCTATCATAGACGCAGGTTCAATTACTTCGTTTAGCATATAAAACCGAAGCTAATGATAAATATATATATATATATAATATTTTTAAATAATTTTTGTTTAGTAACTGCGTAGAATAGAATAGAAATCTATTGAGAGAGTTGCAGAAACCTGCAGAGACCATTTTGATGCAGTGCTTATTAGTACAAACACATTAGTACAAACACACATCAATGGAAATCAGTGCATCTTCTTACTAACATAGCAGTTTTACAGTTGTTTGCTGTGTATCTAAAAGCAGTGAATTTACACACCTGCATGAAATAATGGATAAACACAATTTAAAGCCAGAACCAAATACAGACATTCATTCACATGAGATATAAATAGCAGTAAACACCTTGGATTTGAAGAGTCTTGAGCTCTGCAAACTTTATCTGGGTTTCATCAGGAAAAAACAAAGTTCTTACATCTGGAAAAAAAGAACACTATTAAAAGCACATATGTTATTAACACTGAATTTCATCCTTTCTAACAATACAATCTTCTATTTACTGCTACGTGGAAGAAAAGCGATCACTGCTGTAACAGTTCTAATAAAGATTAACAAGCAACAAAAGTTCAAAAGGGCTTCTGTAAGTTCCTACACGTAAGTGCAAGCACTGTCTGCATATAACATCGTCTTCGCACATTTTACAGTTACGACTGTCTCTAGGTTGCAGTTTGAAGCGCAGGAATATTATGTGCAGGAGCCTGCATTCTCCAAGGTATGATAGCAAAGGTGCAGCACCGTGTCAGTACCCGCCTCCTCTGAATGACAGCTGGGAATCATTGTAACTAAGACTCCCTGTGACAAGTCATCGCAACGCGGAGCCAATACCTCCAACTTAGCTCAGTACTAGCTCTGTTGTGTCTGAGTCAGGTACGCTGTAAAATTTCAATGATGCCTTTAAATTCTAATGGTTTCAAGCTGCTGTAAACTTCTGCAGCAATCAAAAATAATCTGTCATGGGACTAAGGGGTATGAACATCATGTCATAGCCACTCTGCTGTTAGATTTATTGGAGGGTAAAGCATGTCATTTATGCATCAACTCACAGGAGAAAAAAGCAATCCCTATGAAGTTAATCTAATAATAGACTGGAAAGCAATGATTACTGTTTCATGTGCAGTAGCTATTTGTAGCAGTGGTTGGCCTAATTCAGCAGGCCTTGCCTGTCAGAGCTCTGGGATTAGCAAGTGTTTAGATGAAAATCTATCGGGAAACATCAAGAAATGGTTTAATGAGGAACAAAAGTCTTTATTGTTACATTTAATATTTGCTGAAACTTTTCCATTTGTACCACCACATTTTTAAAAAGCTTACTGGAACTGACATCCTAAATAGAATGCAAATGTTGATGGGCTGTAATTATAATTAATCTACAATAGTTCACCACAATTTCAACATAAAAGTCTGCTCTCACTATTTCCATGAGGGCAGAATGCCCTGAAATTGAGTGCAAGATTGCTTAAAGACACAAGTAATAATCATGGTCTTACTGAAGTATACATATTTTCCATCAACAAAATAATTCGTAGATCTTGGCTGATCAACCTCCTGCCCTCCATATGATACAAGCCAACTGTTGGCATCATCTTAGAGGAGGGGAAGTAAGAAGTAAATCATCACATGCAGCAAAATGGTACAATGGAGACTGGATGTCGGAAGGCCCTGAGTTAGTCCCCAGACCATTCTCATGCCAGGAACCATGCACCTCCCACTAGAGGTGCCTTAAGCAACTCTCAGTTCTTAAAATGATTTAAACAAACAAACAAACAAAAAAGTCAAATCCCTTAATTAGGTTCAAATTCTAATGTTTAAGAGCCCTGGGAAAGATGTTGCCTTTTATCTTCCTTCACTCACTAAGCAAAATTAAGACTAAGCTTGGGAAGATATTTATATAACCTTTTGCTCATAGATATTATTCGCTGTAAATCAGAAATAATTACTCAAACTAAGAAGCAACACATTCCTAGCAAAAGGAGAAAGCAGAAGCTAACCTGATTAATATATACATTACATAGCTAATTCTCACAAATAAAATTCTTAACAAAGAATGAAGGAAATTATACAGGGAAAAAAGAATTCTCTAAATATAGGGGAAAAAACACCCCATATGTACTTCCATGTGTGTCTGAGAGACAAATGGTAGTGGGAGGCAGTGGTAACACAAGGAAAGTTTTAGGCATCCACAGGTCCTTCTTTTCGAAGACATGCAGTCATTTCTACTCCCTCTACTAGAAAAAGACCTTATCAGCAGAACCCTCCTTCAGATAACCATCAGCGGCTACAAAAGATCTAGATTAAAACTGTTACCATAGCCTAGCTGTCCCCTTCTCACGCGATGCTACATAAAAGACGAAATAACTGTGGACTGGAAAATCGGAACATGCATCGAATCCCTGCTCTATCCTTCACACTTCACTTCCATGCTCTGTCCGTGTCCAGCCACCAGCATCAGCCACTGCAGACTACCAGTCTTGACCATTGATTTATGAGAAAGCAACCTCTTCAATTCTATGAAATCAAATATAAAAACTGCATACAGTTGCAGAAAAAAAAATGTGGCTGAAGCAACTTTATTTTTTCTGAGCACATTCTGAAAGAGATGCCTGTAGCCCCGTAGCTGATACTTGTGAAAAATGGTTTCACCAAGCTATTGATTGCAATTGAATGGCATCCCACAAAATCCACTGCAAAATTGCCACTTGTTATTTCACAGGAGAGGAATAGACGGAGAATTTGGTGATCCAGAAGATACAAACATGGGAGTTATATCACTGGCATCTAGCAAAAATTCCTGTGTGGCATGTGAGTGATAACAGTACATGTCACAGTTCACCCATGCTTTTAAAGACCAGTATGACCTTCTTGGGCTGGAAAACAGGAAAACAAACAAAACTAGCTAGCAGATCTATTAACAAAGTGGCTAATCACTTTAGCATTTCAAAATACACAATCTCAAAACTAAGTAATAATTTACTATCCAGTAAACCACTTCTATCTTATTATTTTTATTGTATCAGCACAGAAAGTCTTGAGAGCTACTACACAAACGCACGTTTTGACCATGAGCATTGCTCTATGCCCATGTCTTTTATGATGACAACACAAACTGTCCTCATCTCCTTCTGGTCACAAGCCAAATACACTTCCCGCCTACCCATTAGATTCCAAGGTTTGCTGTTGCCAGTGCAGAAGTCAGACCAGAGAATAAATTCCAAAGCAGAACAGGGACATTCAAGGAAAACTGGCCAGCACAGCCCTTCCATACACAGATATTGCATGCAACCATGCATAGCTGTAGAACTCGCATAAACAGGGTTTGGGGGTTTCTGTCAGAAACCCTGAATGTGCTAAGTCCAGCTGCTCTAGTACCCACCACATCTAAGGTCAAACACAAAAGCTGCCTAACCTGCTCTCTGCCCATTATTTGTTGAATTCCTGCACTTGATCCCTGGCAGCCATCTTTTGGATCCTGAGAGTTTTGTTGAACTTTCAGGGATAAGATTTATCTCTCTCATCCAAACCTTTCCTAATCCTCCTCTTTTTGCAGATGGCACAGACACTGCAGGCATGAGCACAGAAAACCTACCAGAAGTGCTCCTATGATTTATTGCTTCAGATTTCTATCTCTTTTGTATCACTCCTTCTCTTTATTGCCTGGAAATAAACACTAACTTGAAAGGAAAAGAAAAATGGTCACAGAACAGTTTCTAGGATGCTCTGCTTTTCAAATAAGAAGCACGTTGCAGAGGATTTTGGTGTGGGCCATGATACTGAAATGGCTCAGCTAATTGAGGGCAACCTCAAGGTCAACACAAATTGTAGTGTAGACATAAAAGTCAAGGACAAAAAAATAAAGAGGAAAGGCAGAGTAATATGATGCAATGAAAAATGGAGATCAAGAAAGACACATCAGAAAAGGAAGGACATGGTCATATCAATGAGCAAAAAATCTGTTCTTGGGGTATTTTCCTATGCACAATGTACACTGAAGACATTCCATCAAAGAATACAAATTCTGAACAGGATTAGGACTCAGACAATATATAGGATTAATAAGCTACTAGGAAGAAATATTACCTGTAACTAAAAATGGTAATGAAGAAGCTCCAAAACAGGAAGGCAAAAACAACTTTGGTTCATTTCCATTTTGGTTTTAAGGTTTAAAAAGGAGATTCGGATGACAAGTGTTCAACAACCTAACCAGCTGCAAATACAAAGTAGTTTTCTGAAGCCTTATACAGACTAAGCTAATACATTTCAGAAAAAAAAATAAAAATAAATTAAAAAAAAAAAAAAGAGATCAATATATCCATATGTCATATGAGACTACACAGAACACTTTTGTGCTAGGAAATACCAAAACCACTATCTAAATGGCAAAGCCCTCCGAATTGCCATTGAAAGATGGCATGGCTTTCTGGGTCAGCTAAATTTGAATAATAGGGTGTTCTTAGCCCAAATAACCTATTGACTTCCATATATAACAAAATAGAGAGACTCTTTCAAGTGTCTCCTAGATTTAGCAGCTGTTGGTCTGACATTGTCAGCAATGCATCCATCTTAATCACCGTATGATCCTTTCAACTTTTCTTTTTGAGGCTCTGCTTACTTCCTTCCACCCTTAAGTCCCCTCATCTGCCCAAAACATACATCAGCTCAAAGCACTGGATGAATATGAGTTAAAACAATGCATGTGGTTTCTGCTGAACCATCTCTTTGTTTTAGCACATTTTCTGTATGTGTTTGTGTATAAATATGCATCTATGCATGTATTTTTAAACTTATGGACAAAGGAAACCTGTATTTATCTCCTGCTTTACAGGAGATGCCTTCTGGTTACTTCTGTTCTTCTGTTCTGACACAGTCTGCCGTAGGAACTCCCCTCTAACTTCCCTTGCCCATCACCGTGGGCATTTAACTTTTTATTCTCATTATTCTTTTTGATTTTTCTTTGCTTGAAATACAAGACTCCATATGTCTTGCTCTTCTTTAATTGGAAGATGTTAATGCTGTGTACCAGAGGGCACAGTCAAATGAGAGATTGCCATTTGGACAAAATTACATACACGGATATCGCCTAGGGTATATCACCTGTATGAGCACTTGAAGCAGATCACAGCTTTCTTTCTTGCAGAATTTGAGGCAATATTTTAATGCTGTAAACAACATTCAATGTTTTTGAATTGTCCGGTTAAGCTTCTTCAAATTACATGATTCTTAATGGCCCACAATTCACAGTATATGTTGCTAGTTCTTAAAAATGAACCACCTGAATTATAAAAGAAACCTCAGCTATAAGCACTTTTAGTTAATTTTACATCACATTAAACTCTTCTCCAAATTTGAGTCTCATCTGAAAAAGTGAAATATTCCTTTTAAGTCTATGGGTCATAACAGAGTTGGGAGTTCCTTAAAAGGAGAGCAGTCCTTGTATTTCACCACCAAAGCATGAGAAGGCTGCACATCTGAAAGAACTCTAGTATGCTGGGTAATTCACGTTCACTAAGTGGATTAGCTGAAATAAGCATAATAAATGAAAGAGAATAAAATAAAAAACAATTTCACACTAAGTGAAGGCTTGACTTATAGGAAGTGGCAGCTCTGATGGCCCAAGGCATAGAATTAGTTTTGCCATTCGATAATTTGACTGATTCACTCGAGTGGCCAGAAGAGGACATTTTCTGCCTGATTTCAGTGTAATCAAGTCACCTGCTCTACGATTGCCAGGGCCAAGTCAACTGCACTCTGCTGCACCCCGCCTGTGTGCCATGAGTAGCAAGAACAGCGCTTTCTGCATATGTGTGCCGAACTACTGAGCTGTTAACGATAGAGAGGTTAAACGGCATCTGTATGTTCATGTATTTTCATTTGAAACCACACACACAATGTGCAAATAATCTACCCCATTAACTCCTTTATTTACTCAAAGTTTGGGGCTGCTGATGGGATGTTCTCTTACTTCTGTTACATACAGCAAAAAACTTATGCATTACTTTTACCTTTTTAAAAATATATATATATTTTTTTTGACAGATACAAATACAGGGAAAAAAAAGTAATTCCTAGAGACTGAAAATATAAATGACATCTTCTGTCTTAATTAGACATGACTATGAAATTATTTATAAACAATTACAGCAATGTGTTAAATTCATGTAACACCTTTTAAATATAATTTTCCTTTTCATATATCTATATAAAGGCTATAACATACACAGAGAGATTTCGAGGCATATGAGAAACTTGGATGACATGATGTTAGTTTTATTCCTGCCTTGCTGAACAGGGGTCAGACTGGTAAATGCGATATATGTGCTCATCTTTAAGCACATGACCAGTTTCACTGGTTATTATTTATAGCTAACCTTTCAAAGTAATGATTGCATACTGTATGTCAAAAGAACACTATTTTATATTACTGTGGAAAAGAATATTTTCTTCCCTTTATGCAAATATTAGATCAAGATTCCACCAGTCAGGAGAGATAATCCACTTAGAAATATTGTTATTATTAATGCACATCCAATTAATATGCAAATATGGAAAACAGTAATTAAGCACCAGTAAAAAAAAAATATAAGGTGTATTGAAATTATTTCACATTTTTACAACGTATTTTCTACTTGACATATGTTACTCTATGATTCATCCACATTTTTCACAATCGAAGTCCATGATCTGGCAAACCTAATCTGTTAATAAAATGAAAAGGTGACCTTGCTTAATTTAATAAGTCTGTGTAGAAATACTCTTTCAACATGTTAAGGAATTACAAAAAGGTTATCATAGCTCGCTTTCATGGGAGAGTACTCTACCTTTTCCAGCTCATTTCTCAGGCTCTTACTGTAATTCATTAGATTACATAAAAACAATGTAGATCATTATATTTTAATAAAGGCTTTCCTTTCCTAATAAAATGTCTGTCATTTACATTCAGGCATGTATTATATAAAAATACTTCTCTTTCTGAAGTAAAGCTTTTCATATTCTAGTCACAGGAGTTGGTAGCTCTAGGAATTATTCTTCTTTCACAAAGGATTTTTAGGATGAATTCAGATTCTAGACTGAATCCTCCACAACTGTGGTCCTACATTTATCTTTAAAATAGGCACCACACAATAGCAGCAATTCCAGTTGCTACCAGCATGCTTCTCTGTGAAATGAAGAGGTCTCTCTCTTCAGCAAGAGGACAGAGTATAATACTAGGCTTAATGACAGCTTGTTTTTCTTTACACCTATTAATTTTGACTGTGATAAAAAAGTTTATACAACACTAATGCATTTCCAGTGAAATCTTAATATGGACCTCATTCATTGAGAACAATCAGACAGTGAAATCTATTTCAGATATGCTATCTTAATAAAAAAAAAGTGTGCCTCCCCCAAATGCTCCACAAGCAATGTATTTTTTTCATCATGAACCCTAATTTGTGGTGAGCACTTGGCCTCATGTAGCACTGGCTGGGGAGGCCTGAAAGACGAGAACATTTTTCTCACAGCCATGTGAGCTGCTTCTCCGGGAGGGACAGTGGAGGCCTTCATTGCTAAGCTCGCCTCTCTCAGTTTTCCACACACACACAAACATTATGCCAAAATCTTCTCCCCCAGATTGCTACAGCAGTTTATTCCTGCTTTGCATAGTCAGCTAGTCCCCTCTTATTGACTCACAGCAGACTTGGCCTTGTTTGAACCCATTTGCCCTCTTGCTTTCAGCATGCCAAGCTCTGCTCTCTGCAAACCCATGCAAAGGCTAATCCAGAAATCATCAGCAGTGAACGAAAAACTTCTACTTTTGGTTGTCATTGCCTTGCACCGGGATAAATACTTCCAAGAGAAGGGAGAACTAGAAGTCGTGCTTTACAAACCATCATCTTCAGACAAGCAAGACCTCCATGCATCACCTTGGGCGCCGAGCGCCAGCCACTCCCTTAACTCTGAGCTCTTCAGTGTGGCCAGGAAAGAACAAATTAACATCACCTGTCAGCAACCACTTGGCTAAATTCTTTTCCAACTTTGTTTTTCAAATTGTATGTTGCTTCTTTTCATGAACCTAGTCCACACAAGACAACAGAAGGACAAAGAACACTAGGACAACCAAAAGGCAATATTGGTTTGACATACAGGCACTTAATGAATTCACAGTTTTTTGTAAGAATCCTTACAGAACGTGATCTCCAAAATATCGCAGTAAGCAGCAAAACACTTAGGCACTTGTTAAAGCAAACAAGTGATCCAATCCAAATCAATGGGATTACTTGTGTGCTTAATATTAAAAACATTCTTAAGTATTTTGCTTGTTTAGGACTCCAGAAGTCTGTATGACAAGGACTGAAGCACTACAGCTGTTAGATTACATTAAAATTACTTAATCCCTGACCAGAATTATAACGATGGAAATACTTGGATTTAAGTATAGCACATGTTTACTTTTCAATCCAGTGAGATTTATTCCTTGTCTAATTTTTCTGAACAATTTGCAAGAGGGTTGTTTTATCAAGAATTTTGCCAAAATCCAGCTTTAGGAAGTTTCCCTAAGGGAAAATGCACTGCTCAAATCTAATTTCTATCTGAATGCTGCATTTTAAGAGAGTATTACTTAGGTACACAGCACATTTTAGCATTGTAAATAAGTGATGGATCAACATTTTTCTGCAACCAGAGATGCATCATCTATCTAGTTACAATTGCATCTTTTTAAATGGATCCTACAAATAAATTTTAGTTTCCATCCTCTTACAGACATTACCTCTCAAGTCAGAGGAATAAAAATTTAAGTGTGTGCAGGAATCCAGAGCTTAACAGGTCTTCTGAAATACTGCAGGATAAATCTAAAGCAAAGCAGAGGATCAGTAAGGATCTACATGCTCCTTGTCTCTGATGTTGTATTCCATAATATTCAGAGTTCTGCTGTTAGCACAAAATATGCTTCTTCTAAAATGAAGAATCACAATTGAGGCCTTGTCACCCAAAGTAACAGTCCCAAATCTGAAGATGTTTGATTTGCCTACCAGAGGATTATCACCCACAATGCATCGAGGAGCCTTATAAACAGCTAAATCAATAACCCATTCTCTGTTACCATTCATGTAAAAAGTTATTCAATGACAATACAAATTCAACAAATGAAAAAGAAAAGCAGATTCCTATATTAAAATATGAGTGTATAATACATGCAGGCAGTCTGAGATTCTTACACAAGCATTCTTAAGGCATTTAAATACATTTGCTGTGATACTGGTTAAAGCTACCAAATGGAAAACATTTCAGAATGCATTTGAAACATAATCATACGACTGTATAGAAAAATAAAACCTAAAATTAAATAATAGCAATAGTCATGTTATTATTGTCAAATCAGTCCTCTGGACAACAGGGAGAGTTAAAGAAAGCAAATCTTTCATACCTCCCAATACCATATTTGACTTTAAGACATTTCTTAGTGAAGATGTAAAAAAGCAAAAACAGTTTCAAGGGCAGTTATAGATGTGAGGGAAGGAGGCAGACATATTAGGATCATTACAGACCTCAATGCCATCAGACACCAGGCTAACAAAAAGCTGGTAGGAAAGAACGTTGCAGATTATAAAAACAGACAGATGAAAACTTACTGATTCTGTTAGCTATGTGATATTTGGGCCAGCGCTTTCAAATGGTTCCCTTCCATAGGCAAATCAAGACAAATTCAGAGCAGACCTGCCCTAAGTGGCAAGAGAATAGAGTCTTAATTCTCTCACTGTGAACATTTTGGTTGAACTTTGTCATCTGAAAAGATGTAGGAACTCAGCAGGATCAAGTTTTTAAATTTTTTTTGCAAACGCTTACAAATAAAAGTACATTACTGAGTTTCACACTTCTTGGACAATAATTAGTAGCTGAGGCTACGTGTAAATTAGATTTACAACAAGGTTAACCATTCAGTAAATTCTCAACAGCTTTAGGTATTCATTTGTCAAAAATGTAATGTCCCACACAGATAAAGTAGACACTAAAAATGGATCCCTAAAGAAAGATAATATGAAAAGAGAGAAGGAAAGAGGAATCGAGTGACTCATGGTCACTGGATATAGTTTTTCAGATTATCAGAACTCTACTGAATGGCTGTATTATAAGGAGCAATGATAGGATCCTGCATTCCTCATTCACTCAAATTCATGCTCCCTTCAGCATAGAAATTTGCTAGCATGAGATGGGGTGGTACTCAATCATGTGGCATATGTGGTCTTTAATTTTAAAATCCAGTTAAATAGATGTTCTAACATCATTTTTTTATCTAAGAACATTTCATGATAAAATAAAAGAGTGAGCATGTAACTTATTTGTCAGCTTTACTGTGCAGTGGATAACTTTCCTCTGTTACTCACATGAGTTTTCATTTCCCAAAGCTATATGCATTCATTACGACAGTAAAAATGAAGAGTTGCTAAAGAGATATATGCATTTTTATTATTGTTTGAAAAAATAGATCTTTCTACAGTCCTTTGAGCTTCTGAGTGTGTGATTTGTATAAAATATTTCTCATTTTGGGGACACACCAGATGGAGTGCAGGGCACTGTGGGATATGCCATTTATCACAATGACAGTGCGTAGGTAGCACTGATCCTCTCACCACAGGGGGAAGCTAGAGCTGCAAATGTGGAGCAGCATTAAAAGCCTGACGAGCGGAGTTTGGCAACACTTGTACTACTCATTAACTTAATCATATTAATTTATTAGCCATATATATCAAAGTAATTCACTACTGAATTGTCACCAAGAACAATTTATAAACTGTTAACGTTCCCCATCGGCAGCGAAGTGCTGTGGCATCCTTAATCAGTATGTCTGCCTTTGATTAAAAATAATAATTTCTACCAAGCCAGGTAATGCCAACAATGACAAAGTTGTACATATGTTTCTCATTATAAATGGAACTTTAAAGTGACATCTATGACAACCGAAGAAAAAAAGGATAACCATAAACAGTGAAATGAGCCACAGAAATAGGATGTAAACATACAAAAATGCTCGGTTAAGCATTTTGAGAAAGGAAAGGGTTCTTTTAACCTTAAGATCATCTGCTCCGTGCTCTCAGAGGTTCCAGGACTGCTGCCAGCCACGGCAGCCCTACATCTAACACCCCAAGCGGTGAAATCGATCAATAGGTGTTCCGTAAAGTGACCCTGAATGAATGCTTATTCTTCAAATAACTCTTTCTTAAAAAGGAGGCTTCACAGTACAGTACAAACACGGAAACCTTTGGAGCCTGGTTCTGGCAATCCTGGTCCCTGAGCCAATGCTGCACGTGGAGCAGATTTGCTGTCTCCAGCCCTGCTGCACCCCTCCATAAGGGACATCCCTGCTGCCCCGCTCTTCAGACCCAGGGCACCTCTTACAGGTCCTCAGCCAGGAGAGCCTGGAGGGCACCGGAGCAGCACCAGTTCCAGAGGGAAACAAGGCGGAGATCCGTAGAGTCGATAGCACTGGGGAGTTCCCACAGGCCGTGGGGCTGTGCTACCTGACCACAAGCCCACCTCCGTAAAGAGCAGCTGGACACCAAAGATGTTGAATGCCTCTAGTCTCTCCTGTTCCTCTAAAACAGGTAAACCAAATAAAAACGCTTAAAGACAACAGTAAATACTATTGTATCCTCTCTGTTCCACAGAAAGACTAAGTGACTGCTAAATAGCACTGCTGAACTCAAGTAACACATGAAGCTACCGTACTCCTCTAAGTTACTTTTTATCTTTTTCACTTTTTTGTCCAATTTTTTTCTTTTTTTTTCTAGCTCAGAATGCTGTTATTTGGTATATCTATTGAAATATTAATTTCACTAAAATATTAAATACATTAAACTCCTCAGTTCACAAGTTCTTAACTATTAATAAGCCAAAACTTCACATGAAAAATTATTCACGTCTGTACAAACAAGTCAATGTTTTAATTATTACATTCTTACAAACACTAGACAAACAGCTAGTGACACAGAAAATGCTTGTTTTAACTGTCTGCTTATGAAAGTGCTTATGATGTAGCACATCAGGCCTGCCAGGCCACGCAGCTCTGGACAGCAAATCTCAGGAAAATAAAATGGCAAGAGACCTTTTTTTAACATGGATTGCATCCATCTTCCTGGGCCACAGTGCCTCATCAGCCTCAGCTGTGCAATGCCCAGCCCGAAGGCAGTCAGAGTGGCCTGCCCTGCCCCTGAAAGCGGCTTTGTGCCCTGCACTGCAGTGTAACCACCTTCTAGAGGCATGATGATTTCCTCCATAAGCCACCCTCTCTGATACCTTGAAAACAGAGTGGAGCTAGATCACAGGTAGGAGGGCTGAAGTCAGCATGAGTAACTATCAAAAGATCCAGCTGCTCTTTCAGCTTCACTCCGTATCAAGTTTTCTGATCTACAGGTTTAAATCACGTAAAGGATTTCAGCTTCTCTCCACACTGCATGCCACTGCTTCAGAGCCTAGAAGTTACAAAAAATCTATTCTGTAAGTCCCAACTGTCTTGTTAAGATACACTGATCACTGATGACAAAGTCTTATACATTAATAGGAGATGAAGTGGGTTTTTTTGTTACTGTCACTTCATCCCCCTGCACTGTTTGAAGAACAGAGCCTTTGATGACTGGCGCTCGCTGACATACGGGACTTTTCCTTTGCCCTCACAGCAGGCAAGGGCAACGCGCTGATTTCCATGTTTCCTGCAAGAATACAAGAAGCAAAACACTTTCTCCCAAACTAATGCATAATGGGCAGTACTTAAATATCAGCTCTTGGGCATGGTTATCGTGCTGTTTGCTCAAGCCCTTCCTGGTGGCACGCATCCCAGGCACACCGCCTCATCTTTCTCCATCACAACAGCTTTAAGCACCCTGCTGCTCCAGTCTCATCGTAAGTCAAACATTCCCATTCCCCAAAGGTGGAAGGTACCTGCAAATATTTTAAAATGTAGACACTTCACTTACAGCTCCTTCACAAATTACTTATACGTAAACGTGGCTGTGGTCCACTTTGCCAAGATGTAAAAAGAAAAAAAAAATTACACTCTGCGCTGGGAAATGCAGTATGCCTAATTTAACTACCTGTTTATTATGTGAAAATGACCATGTAAACTGAGCTGACACAAACCAAATGGGTGATGAAAATAACAGCACATTTCAAGGAGTGGAAACACAGATGGCTCACTCAAGTCTGCAGGAAGTTACTAATCATCACTCTGTAATACCCTCTACAGACGGGTCGGTGAGCTCTGTGGCCAGAACAGCTACTTCAAGAGACCTCCATCTAACCAACTGCAAGAATGGACACAAACTCCTTCACTTGATCGTCAGAAGACAGAAGAGGAGGGGTAACCAGAGCAAAGCAATCATTAAGTGTTAATAGATATAAATAAAGCTAATGGAGGCTTCATATGCCAGGTGCTCCATCAAGTTTGCAACATCTTAAAATGAATTTACAAGGGGTTCTTGTAGCACCTTTCCTTATCCAGTGCTTACCCCAACTTTCATTACACTGTGTTTTTTTTTCATGAACAAGATAAAACAATAACTCAAGAGCTCCGATTCCTGAGTGATGAGACTATACAGCCAATGGTGTGGAGCTGCTTTGTCACAGGCTGGTGACAGGGACCCATCTCATTTGGGCCCTCAACTACTCTGTCACGCTGTGGAAACGAGCATTTTCTCCTGCCTACAAGCTGCCCGCAAAATTCCCTTTCAGCAGCTCGAGGCATATTGTCTGCGACTCTTGGCATTCGGTCACACGAAGGTTTTCATACAAGGCTCACAAGGTCAGAAAGGCAGCCACCCTGCGCCTCAGCTGAAGGGCAGCCCCCGGGGGCCAATCTCCTTACACAATCCTCCACAAGTTAAATGAGGTAGGATACATCCCAGTCATCACTTCAGACTCCAAACAACATAAAACAATCTAGAAATTCAATTTCAACTTTTTTTTTTTTTTACTCAAACACTGTGATACTTAAAAGATGTGGGAGACTGTATGCATCTATGATGCTATTTTACTATACATATTCAACATTATACAATGTTATATTATACAATATTATACTATACATATTCAACACACTGAGATCGAAAATATTTCCCAATTTAAAGAAATGCAATAATCTGCATAATTTGATACCCTGTTTGCAAAAAACAGGGTGGAAAAGTAATACACAATATTCTGGATTTCTGACAAAAAATTATCAATACAAGGCAGCTTTTGTCCTTTCCTGTCTGTTGGTAATAACACAATACCAAATCCATGAACTTCCTGGGCCAAGAACATGAGAGCTACTAAAAACCTCATTTGTTAACTGCTCACAAGAATAAACACACAACTCTAAATCCCTACTACACGTATTTACAGTATGTGAAGTTGCACTAGCTTGACTGTGGCATCTAAGTGTAGTAAAATGCTTTATAATTATACTAGCTACTACAGCTTCAGAATATTTATTTCTACTTCCACCGTGGTAAGGGCTATTGGTTCACTGTGAAATCTTCACAACACCTGGATTTGTTGGAGAAATTCAAGATCTCAGCTTTGTTACCTTCCTGAACACTGGGACCTACTGGGGCACTTAGTCCCAGTGCAACAGGCTTTGCAAGCAGAGTAATCTGCAAGATCAAGACCAGAATCACTATTCCCCTAAAAATCGCTTATTTAATTCTATTTTTCCAGTAAGTTGCTCTGTGACTTTGTATTCTGCTAAATACTTTACTAAGTTTGGTTATTATGGAGATATAATACATTTAGACTGGACTTTGACAGTAATCCTAAATTTGCTAAGCCACTTGAATATTTAAATAATTACTTTTAGGAATATAGTCAGCTAATATAGCTATATCCTATTGATTTTATTACCAAAATAAACTTACTTGTCTTTGGCACACATCAATTAATAAAAAATTAAAACTCTCATCAAGATAGTGCAAGATTTAATTTAAACTCTACTAATAAATTAATGAAGTGGAATAAAATAATATGCATTAAATTATGTTCAGGGATTGCTTATTATTTCACGTTTTTCTGCTATTTTTCATATTAAGATATTTAATGCAGATTATTAAAATAGAATCCACTGTGGCAATGTGAACTTATCTGCTTATTGAATGTTTCTTCTACAATTCATACACGCATTTTGCTATCTTCCCAGCATACATTAATGATGTTACAATACAATACACATTAGCCACGCTGTTCATATCCCACGAGAACTAAAATACACATGCATTTGAAAGGAAGAAATGCATGCTATGGGGCTCTCTGAGACAATAGTTCATTTTCTCAGTTTTTTTTTCTTTTACTAAAATAACACATTTAATGGAATTTCCTGTAAGGAAATTACAATTAATAAAGGACTAAATTACAAATCCATTAGATTTCAGTCACTGCAGCAACAAAACAGAATTTTCATGAACACTCAAAAAATCCAATAATGTAACCTCTGGTAAAGCTTGAAAAAGCCCTGAAGGACAAGGCAGTTAGATCAATATTAGTTTATTTTAACTGCTGTGCAGTATGAAGAGATGAGGCTGATCATCTGATGGATTTTATTACCTGTCGGAGAGATAAGTCCTGGTGATAAGAGGCCTGGAACTCCATGGGGCAGAAGACGTGCATTTTCTTGTATCGCAACTCCTAGGGAACGCTTGGGGGGTCTTCCTGGTCGTGAGCTGATAAAATAAAAAGATAAATGAAAACACGTTTTATTTTTGAAATATTTGCTTACTATGCACGGTATTGATTTATGTAACACATATGAACATCGACAATACACAAAAATACATTAGAAATTCTTGCCTAGGAAAAAATAAAAATAAGCCAGTCAATTAAGTGTACCACAAGAACCTTACAGATTTCAAATGAACTATCAGTAAACTGCAGAAAACCACTTACAGTTAACACAATTATGGTTCAAAGTCACGCAAACGACTAGAAAACATTTATTTTACCAGCATTAAAACACCAAAACCAAAGCAATCCATATTTCTAGTCCTACTATACCACTGCTTTGGTAATTAATATTTGTTTCTTAATATTCCTGCCTGTAAAATGGAACTTGAGAGATTAAGGGACACCAGAGCTATTCAGATTGGGTCCATTAGAATTTATGAGCTCAGGCTCACATGAATGTAGCCATGCTCTTTCTGGCAACTGCTATGAGCCAGCTCAGGGATGACCAAGCATCTCAGCCTGCCCATCCAGGCTGGCCTCAAGGAGGCACACCTACAGGGACCTCTACAATCCATACACTGGCCAAGCTTTTTCATTATCCAGGGCTTCCCACTTCTTACAGGTCATGAATGGAGAGGGATCTCAGCAGTTCTCAGCTCTGAGGCCATGCACCTGGACTATCCAAGACCGAAAAGTTACACGGCCTAAAGATGAGGAATGGAAACCTACAACACCATCTTTATGATTATAATTTCCACCTTCTGAATCATGGCGGGTAACAGTCTATTTCTGAAGATGCAGTAGTAATTTAACAGTTAACTTTCCCAACCCTGACTATTTATGTTCTTGGATTGACTTGTGTTTCTGCTTACTACAGAAAGGTTAAACCAAGAATGTTAGCCCAACCCAGCAAAAACTCAGCACGCCTTGACCATCTTAGGAATTATGATTCTGATTTTTAATCCAAAATGTTAAAGATCTTTATATTCACATTACATTTATGTATTTTCAGCTATCACATTTGTCCCTTAAATCAGTATGCATACATGAAATCATCCTGTACAGCTGCCATCATAATACAGATTTACGGAGCAAAGAACCATTTGAATCAACTTTCCCAAGCCAAGTAATAAAAATAACAGCCTCCTAGTGTTTGTAACAGCATTGCAGCTTCTCTTTTATCAAAACAAATTTTACTTTGTTGAATAATAGAGGATTTGACAAAATACGGTGAAACATTGTATAAAATAACTATGCTGCAACAATGAATGAGGTTTGAATAGAGAGCATTTCCAAAATGACTTCAAGTCCACAAAGAAATTTCAGTTAAACCTCACTCTATCAACTTACAGTGGCAAAGCCCTCCATCAATGTAAGACAAACTCTGTGTTTAAATGAAGACAACTTCCAGCAACACTACACAGAGGTACCATTAACCTGTTCATTTTTCACACAGTGTGCTAGTGTTATTTTGTTTTACTGTACATCAAAGTAGCACAAAATCATTTTTTCAGTTTATTATTTTATCTCTATGAAACTATTCCATCCTTTTTCTTTTTCTTTTTCTTTTTTTTTTTTTAATCTTCAGGTTAGTCCATTTTGTGTTTCAATTTATTCAGTACTTTTTTTCATTTTTCTTTTTTATGCTAAGTTGTTTATCATACTATGATGGCTATGCAGTACAGCCTCCTACAGAAGCCCAGATTCACTAGGCTGTAACAAGGTAAACCTAAAATAAGAGCATACGAGTTTCACAGGATGTTAGATGCATATATGGGTTCTTTATTAGAATCACCTGCTGAAATCATTCACTTACTTCATAAGAATATTGCCTACCAGATACTATTAGGCTTGTCTACAGAGCCTTTAAATAAAAAAGAATTGTTACAATTTGAATTTACAGAAGACTGTGTGCACACATACATCTGGAACTGCTTAGTTGGCACTTAATGAATTTGCAAAAAAGTACAAAGGTAAAACACCTGAAGTTTTAGCAGCTTCCTCCAGGAGAAGAGCTCAACCCAGAAAATTACAAAGCATTCCCTTCTCAAGCTCAAATACCAACAAATCTTTTGCAGAAACTTCCGTATCTTGATATTAAGTTAAAAAATAAAATTAAAAAAAAAAAAAAATCAAACAGTTTGAAAAGAATAGACAAAGAAACACTTCATTTATGATTTGGGATTTCAAAGGGAGAGGAGGGGAGACAGGGAGTTTCACTCCCGGTTATGCCGTTGTATGGACGGCCGTTTCCTTCTATGACTTGTGACTCTGAGCAGACCATCAGAGCCCGCAACTTCCCTGCACCAGGTCTTTACATTTTTCCCAGCACACACTACAAGCAGAAGTGAAACTCTCCAACCTGCGATTAGGTACTGAACTGTATGCATTGTCCAGAATTGAAAAAGTTTTAGAAGACTGCTAGAGAGAAGTTCAGCCCAGGCCTGACCAGGCCCTTCAGAGCCCTGTGCGACCACACGTCCATGCAGCCTACGCACCACAGCACGGCGAGCACACCTGTGACAAGACAAAGCTGTTTTGACAGGCTCTGAACAAAATGCTTACTTCTAACCAGTGATACAGGTATCACTGAAGAATATTTTAGTGTTAAAGTAGAAGAGTTACGGTCACAAGTCAAGACCATGAAGTCTAAAAGAGAAGTACAATACCACCTTCCATTAATATATTTGGTAATCATATTTTTTTTTATAACATAAAGGCAAATAAATAGACCAGCTCAAAGTCTATACTGATCAAAATTCTACTACTATCTCTAAAAAATAAAAACAGCAGCAAAAAAAAAAAACAACCTTGTGTCTTCAATTACTTGCCTAGAGATGACTGGAATTTGGGGGTTTTAACCTGTGTTCAGGCTATGGTTATTTATTTTTTGTCATCCTCCCTCCCCTGCCAAAAAAGGCGCTAAATCTGAAAGAGAACAATGAACTACTGGGACAACATGATCTGAATATTGTTCAGTTCTGATTTGTGCTTGGAATTACATTTGTCAGAGAATAAATTACATTTTAACCAGTATATTTGACAGCTAAACATACATAAAGTAAAATGGTGAGAAATCGTTTATTAGTGTCTATCTCTTCCTTTAGTTTCCAAGCCTGTTGAGATCCAGTGTTATTGGTTTTCCTCTTAAAGGTTTGTATCTTCCTTAAACATCCCAGGGATTTTTAGTTTGTACTAAAACACAGAATAAGGTTATCTTTCTGATTTTCTTAAAGTTACTGATCAGCTCCATCTCTCATAACTCTCTTTTACTCTCATTATAGACAACTATATTTTTAAAATGCACAAATTGATCAACACTTTGTAAAATATAATTAATCAGTGGAAACATGCAGCACATCACTGTTGATGTATGATAGTACTTTACTTTTGTGCTTTCAAATAGAGGAGATTTACTAGAATCAGAAGTGAATTTGCATATTAATCAAGACAAATAAACATGTGGTGATTTAACTAGGAAACTGTTATTTGGATGACAATTTAATCAGCACAGGTTGAAAGGTCCATCACTGCAGCATCCTGTTTCTGCTAAAATATTGATTGCGTTACTGATTTCAGTAATGCTTTATTTTACAGGGCACAAATAACCATGTAATTACTCTTTAATTGAATGGTAATTGCTTGCTGGCAATTATTTGTTAAGTTTTGGAGTTTAATTACTAGGTTATTTGTGTTTTGTGAAATAAAATGTTATGTATTAGTAGCCCTAAATATTTTCTGTATGAATGGTCTGTCACAACTGAAAAAGTAAATTACGATGGTATGAGTTTGACAAATAACACTGTAACATTAAAACTATTATTAAAAGAATCAGATGAATCTTTGAATGCTTTCCCTTTACAAAATTAACATTAGATGTAACATTTGTAAGATAAATGGAGGAATACTGTACCACAGAAGCATGATTTCCTCTGGGGTCTAGTCCACCATTTAGCATAATTTATCCTGATGTTCTGCTTTTCATTCTCTGGGCTTCTTTAGAGGAACTGAAATAGTATCCTATCCTCTTGAGAGCAAAGAATAAACCAAGTAGAAATATATTTCAACAGTACTTCATATTTCTGCAACTGAAGTGGATTACCACCAGCACATTATCTTAGCAGCCTATAAACTTTGTAGAGTTGGCAGTTAGCTAGATAACAAGGGAAAGCATTATGTCTTGCAGTGTCAATGAGATATGACACATTCTGTGATATATTTATTCCAAGTTGTGATAGATGAGGTACCCAATACTTTGATCGTTAAGATTTGAATTTTACCATTACACTTTTCATTTTTGTCATCAACTATTTATGAATTGGCGGGACACAGTTCAGCAAGGACTGCTGATTTGTTTTTTCAAAAGATATCCGGTTAATAAATTAATTATTGATTCCATGAGACTTGAGCTATTTGGTATAAAAATATGCTACACTTGTGATTTAGAAAGCTCTCATCCCACATTTCTTCAATAGCAATGTATTTGATTAAGTTTAAAGGAGAAATACAGAAGTACTGTATCATGATTGTGTAAATTGCCCCGATAATAGTGGCATTAACCAGTGCATGTGCTTACATGTAAACCAAAAACCAAAACAATCTTAGTTGCTTTTCTGAAATTTAAACAGGAACCACAAATTACAACTTTGCTTTCCTCAAAGATCATGAAAGGTACTCTTTGAAGTCTTTATCAATAAACATAGCGTTCTTGATAATTTGAGTTTAAGTTATTTCCTTTTATTACCGTAAGATTTTACTTGTAGCATGGATTAAAAATAATCTCCTTGCTTTGGCGTTTATTACAACATTTCAAAGATGCCAATGGTAGTTAAACTCTACTTGACCTTTCAGTGTTTAAGAAGAGAAGCAAACTCTGACCTCGCAGCAACCTGATTCTGTCTCCTCTCAGCGCTGGCAAACTGATCACTTGTCTAACCATTGCAGGACATTGGATCGCCAGCCACATCAAAGGCAACAAGAGCCAATTCAGCAGGAGGAAAAAAGTCATCCATGCAAAATGGGCAATTAACATTAATCATACATGAAGTTGTTCGAGCTGATAACTAGAACCTGGTCCTCTCATAAAACAGTGCCCACACTGGCACGAGGCGAGCCGCCACTCATCTCCCATGGGGCTCAGTGCGCTCCTTTTCCCTTCAGCAGACAGAAGGAAACGGGAATTTCATATCATTATGAATTGGTGTTACTGGTACAAAAAGAAAAAAAGATTCCTTTATGCCACTGAATATTTTAGAGATGTGATTAAAGTGGAATACTGCATTTTTATCAACTTTACCATTAACAATGTAAATTGTTAAAAAAAAAAAAGCACAGTATTGAGTACTTCCTAAAAATCACAGTTTAGAGAAAATCCAACATAGATCTGAGTAACCTCAGAGGCAATTCCCTTGCCAAGAAGGGATGCTGGAGAATACAATATGGCAGAAACAAACTAAACCACCAGACATCCAGCTGGATTTTTTTTATTATTATATTTTTTGCTAAATACATCGATTCAGCAGTTATACATTGCTGTAAAGCACTGGGATATGACAGAAGCCATCAGTCAGACTCTACAGACTATGAGGCAACAGTGAAATGCAAGAGAAGTGGCACCAGCCTTTGGGGTGTCAGTATTGCTGGGTTCACTCAAAGACTCATAAAGCTGAAATAGGCCTCAGGAGGTCACCTGCTCTCTCTACCTCTGCCCCAAGGCAGGATCAAGAACACTCAAATCATTCCTGACAAATGCTGGTCTAGCCTGCCTCTGCAAACACTCGGTGCTGGAGGTTTCACGACATCCCTAGGCAATCCACGCCAGTGCTCAGGCCGGCCTTCCTATCAGGACAGGTTTGTGGGGGGAAAGGGAGGTGACATCTAACCTAGTTTTCCTTTGTTTCATTTGAGCAAGGTACTTTTTGTTATCAGCTCAGCAGATATAGACACACTTTGTATTTTTGAGGACTTGTTACATTTTGCCATTGTGAGGTTTTCATACGTATTGATGGAATTTATAAAATTGGTGTTTATACCTTCATGATCTTCACTCCCTAAGCATATTCTAGAGATAGCACAGGTACATGGCTAACGCCCATAATCAAAAACAGTATAACTTGACCCTCTTTAGCTTTCTCTTAAACTGCATTTGTCCTTATTGAACTGAAACATTTAAGAGAACCTTTACATTTTCTCAAGATCACTTTGCATCCTAATGCAGTGTGCTTGAAAACCCTGCCACCTTGGTGCTCTCTTTAAGATTAATAAGCATGCATATATATTCATCAAACAAATGATTACTGAAGCTCTTGAAGCAGACTGAAAGAAAGCAGCCCCCATACTTCCAGTTTGATCTGAACTCACAGCAAACATCTTCTCAGCATGGTTTTCCAGTACGCTTGTTTTTTAAATCGCATTTTCATGAGAAGCACATTTTTTTAGTTTGCTTAAGAGGATGTCAAGTGACACTGTTTAAAAATAGTAATAATAATAATAATAATAACAGCTTACTGAATTCAACTTAGTTCCTGTCAGTACGAGTCAGGTAGGATGTAATGGTTAGAAATGGCATGGTCAAGTTCAATGCACTTGACATGGAGCCCTCCAAACCTGATGTTATTAATATTATCTATAAAGATGTAGAAAATTGCTCTAAATTATTTACCACAAGTGAAACAAAAACAAAAGGTACCTAATGCCATAACCAAGGACTGACACTCGCTTCCAAAAAGAGAAGCACACTGTCTTGGTTAATAGGTCATATTATGCAATAAAGTGTTTTAAAATGTGAGTTGTAAATGTTGGACGGGCACTCACAGGCTGTGAGGAACAGCTCAGGACACTGCCTCCACACCAGGCCAGAAAGGTACAGTAAGGCAGAGTGCAGGAGGGGCAGGCTGCTCAGCCCAACATTTTCACGTCTGTGATGCTCTACAAATTGGAAAGGACTTACAGACGGTATTACACTTGGCAGATACATACATGCAATTAAGGTGAGACACCAAACAGCAGCAAGTTGGTTCCCCTGGATAACAAGCCAAGTGACTGGCAAACCAAGTCCCTTTACCTTCCACCTCCCTCAAGTGCTTCTGGGGAGCAGAGAAACCTTCTGTGCCAAAACCTTCTAAAATCTGGCTTTATATTTATTTAGAAGATGCCAAGCTACACCTCAGACCTCCTGGAAGCAATGGCTTCCCTAACAAGTCTGATAAAGCCACCTGCCCAGGAGAGGAGATGCAATGTGTTATGCTTTATTCTGCCTTTTTTTGCCCACAGCAAATTCTTGGTGTCCGCATTTTCCACAAGTGAGTCCAAATATATCTCCAATTATTAATACCAGTGTTGACATTTTCTTGATAAAGATTCATTAAATTTTTTCTTTGTCAAAGACAGAAAGGTGATGGAACAGACAGTTTAAGGGTTGACTACTCACCTGACAGAAAATATAACTGTGAAGCTATTTTATACTTCATTTACTTGACCTAGTTACAGTACTTCTAACCCCAAATGTTCACAAACCGTGACCTTGCAATCAATGAGAATAAATAAAATTTTAATGTTTTCCAAGTTCCATTTTGCACATTTTTTTCTTTTTTTCTTTCATAATCTTTATTTTCTAAAATCACACTTCTAAGCTTTTTTTACTAGAAAAGACCAGGAAAAACTGAAGAGTGTTGGTTTGTTGGTTTTTTGTTTGTTTGTTTCTCCCATAAGTATCACAGCTGACTGCTGCTGAGATTCTCCAATTAGTTGACATCAAAATTTCCCATAAATAAGTAACTGAGTACCAACTATTTTGAGAAGTGCAAAAGCAGAACTCATCTTCTGCAGTAAATGTGAATGAAAATTATCATTAGGACTTATCTTTGGCTTTTAGTTTAGTTACAGTATGAGACAGGACAGACATTTCTTTGCCTACTATATTAAAGGGTCTTCAGGTACAGAATAAATAAAAGATTTCAATTTTATTTTAAAAAACAAATATGAGTCTGATCCACAAAAACACCCAATTAACGCTATTTGGAAAAATATTGGATAAGCATAGAGGAATATAAATCATAGAGGAATATAAATCAATCTAATTTTTAGTTAAACTTTTTTTTTTTTTTTCAGAACATCATCATCTCTTCAAATATCTCAATGTAGTCTATTATGTACCACTTAAGAAAAGATCACAAATTCAGGACTACCTGTTTTTAACTGTATTACATTTAAATATAGAATTTAAATGAGCATCCTGTAACTTTCTAACTAGATATATTTAGAAGCCCAGCTGGAGAACTTTCCTAAAAATGTAAGACTGAAAGAGTCAATCCTTTGATAATATTCTTTGTAAAGCTATTCCAAGTCTTATCCCCACGCTGCCCTACAAGAGTTTTTGGTTATTTAGTGATTACGTTATTTAAAACTTCTGTTTACGTCTATAGTCAGAACATTTATCTTAATTCTTAGTATTCAAATGCTATTGTTTTTCAGCTGTATTAGGGAACAGGTGATTAGTTCTTATTTCAGAAATAAGCAGTTAAACTTTTTCTTAAGTCAGGCACTTCAAAGTTTTAAGCCCAAAAGGCTGTTTGGTTCTTTCAGATTTAAAACTTTGAGTAACTCTTTCTGAATTACTTATGACTGTGCCTGAAGATACATAAAATGCCTCACCATTCCTGCTGTTAATTTTTCCCCGTCAAATAACACTTGTCACATGAAAATGGGGAATAAATCACCAAATCTCAAAATTGTGGTGATTCACAGCTGCACACAAGATGGAAGGCCTCTAACACACCGCACCAGCTCAATTAAAGGGTATGTCAGTAATGAAATTGAAAGCGTGACTACAGCACATGTACGTATACACACACTAATTTAATATAAATACATTAAATTAGTAACTGTATCAGTCAAGATGCAGTGCACAGACAAAATACAGTTCACTTAGCAACTTGAGATCATACCCAGTGGGACAAAGTTCCTGCTGCTGTGGTTTTTTAATGCTACTGTTGCCCTCTCCACCTAGACTAAGCCTAGCAGGAGAGAGCCTGTCTGTGCTGGAATCATGCCACAAACTATATACCCAGAACCACAAATTTAAATTCCAGATTTGTTTTCAAAACAATACTCACCCAAGATGTCCAGCTAAACCAAATGTGAAAGTGCCAGATACCTCACAGATATTGCCAAGTACATAATGATAACGAGCTTTGCAAACCTCAACCTAGCTACTCAGCTAATACTAGTATATTTTGAATCCAGTGAAAGCTGTGAACTACTGGAAATTATAGGCATTACCAGTATGCAACTTGCATTCTGTAAGAGGAAGCCCCCTTAAAAACGTGTTCAGAATTATTTCAGCTGTAGGTTGGAAGCCCAGCACAGATGTGAATGGATGTCGAGGCTGGAACTGAGGACAGCATGGGAGCAAAGAGCTCCCCTCCAACCAGCCCACATTTTGTGCCAGCAAAGGCATGGACAGAATGAAGGTTTTACTAGGCCAAGCCCTTAATGGCTTGCTTTCCTCAAAGAGCTACAGAAAATGTTAGCAATCCTCTTTCAGTAACTCTCAATTTCAGCATATGGACAAATGGAGAAGACTGCATAGGCCTCTGCTACCTACCACTATTTACTGCATGTCTGTTCAGAGCCTGATGGGTTTCCTTCCCCAGCTGACAGCTCAATTTCTGGGCCATCAGCAAGCTCTGCCCGGGGCTGAGGACATCACTCAGCCCAGCCATTGCTCCCTGAAGACACAGGTCCCAAACCCAGGACTGCGGGACTGCATCACCATCTCTTGGGACAAGCAACATGTAAGAACTGCATGGTGACAACAAACTGCCTCAATCTCACCTACAAAGGAAATACTTGAAATAGAAAATTATCTGCATTAAAATTTCAGGATTTACCTCACAGACTAAAAAAATAAATAAATATTGAAGTGAAAAGTGAATGATAAAGGGCAACAGGAAACTCACTTTCATTAATGAGGCCGAACATCACATGCTGTGGTGCACAGTCCGACCCAGTACAAAAATATGCTGTTACATTCAGGAGCTATAAATTCACTTTCATCTGATTTAATTTAGCACCAAATTTTTCAAGTACTACATTACAATTTCTACATACCTACTTCTATAAATATTTGCAAGGATACTTTCAAAGCAAGGAATCATCATCTATTACAAACACTCATTATTTGTCATATACGTCTGAATTATATTAGATCCTTACAAGTTTTACTTTTGACCTGTATCTGAATTCAATGCCAATTTAGGGGAACATTATAAAGAAAGGTTTTTGAAATACTGCTGTTTTCCACTGAGCTGTATCTCCTTAAGATTCAATTCAATAAAGCTTGTAAAAAATGTGACTGTTTAAGCCCATTATCTATAGACAAAAATCTAATAGGAAGCACTTGACATATTTACAGCACTTTGTAACAAATAACCCACATAAGATGATAGCTAATTCCGTAACAGTGGTATATTGTAGTGCAGTGGTACAATATTTTCATAGCAATTCAACTCTGATGCAATGGGAAACTACTCTTGCTTTAACTGTTCTTAATCTCTACATTACAAGGTTCAGTGTGCTCACAATTTTGCAAAGACTCTTCAAACTTTAGGCTTAGATAATAGAAATTCATCTTTCAAAGAATCACAAATGTAAGAATATCGAAACAGTCCTCTATAGCACCCTTTGCACCTATATCGATGCTGAAAAGAATTGTTCACAGCAATCAAAACGAGCCTCTGTGATTATATCCAGAAGGAAACATCTGAAGGTTAACCTTTACAACACAGAAAATCTCCTTTAGTTAGCTGGTGGTCCTGGAACAGTGTGAAATTAAACAGGCAATATAGGTAAGTACCACATTGCTTCGCATTTCCAGATTTTGTGGCCATATTACCTTAACTTGCTGGCTACTGAGATAAATAAGGTTACTATTTCTACTGCAAATGTACAAAAGAAAAAGTTATTTTTAATCAACAAAACACAAACCTTTAGGACCATGAAAATATAGAAAGGGCAGAAACAAAATTTTCGAAACTCACATTACATTTATCTTTAGAATCTCTCTGATATCATAAAAAGCTACTACGACCAGCCCGATATATCGAGCCCCGTCTGAACAGCCCTGCTAACATGAGCCCTACCTGCCCATAAAACCCTCAAGGCACAGGGGGAAGGTGCTGCCAGGACGACCCCAGGATGCACCCACACTGGGTTCTGTGCTCCTTCTGTATCTGTACACACGAAATGCCATTCCTTCAGTTCAAGGTTAAACTACACATAGCTTCCTACATACAGGCATCTGGCGAGGTCTCCAGATACAGAAGCACCTGCTCACATCTGAAGGACAATCCTTGCTCCTGTGTGAATTCATGGGGACATTCTCAGAACCCGGCTACCTCTCCTCATGCCTCTTCATGTGCCTGCAGAAAGTGTTTTGGTGGATAGCTCTGTGGCAACAAGGACCCACACCAGGTTAATTTTCCTCTCAGATCTTAGATCCAGCCAATTCTTAGCCACAATTCTCTTTTTGTTTTCAGAGACTTACAAGGATTTCTCTCCTGTGAGCCAAAATCATAAACCCAGTCCTTCCTGAGAGTGCAGTCCTGATTCAGGCTCACACTTTGAGGACTAACTGGAGCATAGGTTTGGGAGGGCCATCTAGTTTTCATTTTAAGGCCTCAAGTGATGGATCATCCACTGCATTATTTCTTCCAATAATCGACCATGTAACGACTTTTTCTACTACCAAAAATCAGCTATCATTGCTGTATCAACAAGGTTCTTTGTCAGCCACCACGTATTTGCTTGGCTTTTCTTCCTGCTTTGAAGAACGCACTCAACAGAAAATTTCTCCACATGCATGGTGTTAGACCAAACAAATAATATCTTTAGAAAAGTCTAACAGAAAATTCTGCAGCTAGTCCATCAAATATTCACATCACATGTCATGGAAATGACTTAGAAACTATCACTAAGGTACACAGTAATGCCTCTGCTTGTATTAGGGATATTCCAACATGCAATTCTCAAATAAATACACTGACCAGCCAAACAAAAACAACTCCAAAGAGAAGATCTTAATTTGTCCTTTCAAATTTTAATGTGGCAATTAATTTAAGGAAAGTACCTGTAATGATTGTTTTCTGGATGGAAAAGTTCTTAATATAATCATTACAAAGTAAATGCCTAAACTATGATGAATAGAAGAGTAGCTTTTTTAAACAGTAACAGGATAGTTAAGAAATGCTATGATGGTGACTGGTAGGTATTATCTCGGTAAGTCTCTGGACTTCAAAGGTTCTGACTTTAGAAACAAGTTTAGGAACAGAGCCTGAAGTCTAAAACATAGCCCCTGAAGTTAAAAACTCCTCAAAAAGAGGTCAGGAACCTTGCCCTCCAAGGTGATTTTTAAACTGTCAAAACCCTGATTAAAATAATATGCTAGTAAACTTCATTTGCATCATTTATCTCAATAATGCCACGTGGCTAGTGAAGAAACTCGGAACTTTCTCGAAGATGCCACCAGGACTGCAGCTGCTGTAACAGCGTGGGGGTCAGCAAAGGGGCTGAGCAGAGGCAGGAGAGGAGTATAAATACATACATCTTCATATACAACAGCTTTGACACTGAATTTCCTCTGTTACCTCAAAAAAAAAAAAAAAGTTGTAATATCAATTATGTGAAGCAAGACTTACCCTGCAGTAATGCTAGAAATTCGTTATATTTTGCACGTGTGCATGTGCACACACAGACACACACACACAAACTTTACCTGACTGAAACTCTTTATAACAGCAGATGATTGAAATGAGAGTGAACACCATGCTGCACCCTTCAGTTCTGAGTCAGGCCAGCCTCAGAGTTCATTATATGACAAGGAGTACATTTCAACTAGGATCTGTAACTCAGGTGGGCACCAAAACCACGGATTCAGTAAAGTCACTGGTTTCATGACAGGGGATTCCTGCCCGACCTCCCCCTGCCGCGCTGTGTAAGCAGCCGGTCTCGCTCCCTCCCTGACATTACAGCCTCACTCCTTCCCTTTTGCTAACATTCCCTCTGCTCCACCAGAAGCATTTACCCTTTTTCTCCCAGGTGGTCTAACAGATGCATATCTAATCCGAGTGAGAATAATTATTCTCTGCTCGTAGTTAGCTTTGAATAATACTGGTTTGGCTACGCGACTTGAAGAAGTACTTTTGTGACCAAAAGCTTGTCTGCTTTTCTAGTGACAGCTCCCCAGAGATGTAACCCACACCCACGACCCTTCTCACCGCAGCTGCAGCTGCTTTGCCACTGACACAGAAACACAATGTCATTTTGCAAATGCACCTTCTGAAATCATCTAGGCCCTGTCATACATGATGAGAAAATCTGCAAGAAAAGAACTACAGGAAAAGCCAAAGTAAGTTCAGGGCACTGAAAAGGCACGTAAGTTATTCACAGGTTCAGGGATTTCCTGAAATAAAATATTTCCTAGATTAGATACAATCGTTTATCACAGAAGTCGTACCTGCTGTTGATTTTTTAAAAAGATCTCCCTTCAGACTGAGCAGTTTGTCTCTGCCCAAAAGTAGGCACTATATTAACTACGAGCATCCACTTCCTCCTCCCTCAGCACAAACAAACAACATTTAGCTTGGCTTCAGGAAGACAGAAAATATGAAATGTGTGTTGGTTTGTGTGGCAAGAGACTGTATAAGTACAGTCCCACTCCTACTACAGGCAAATATAGTCTTGCCACCGACTTCAATAGAACAAACATACATCATCTGCTCAATTCACTGTTTCTTAGTAAAAATGTTTTTTTAAAAAGCTGTTGAAAAAGACTGAAAGAATTCAAGTAAAAGAGTGTTTGTAACCAGATTTCCTGGAGATAAATGAAAGACATACGTTTCCATGGCTGCCAGCCTACTAAATTTTGCAAGCATAAATATTTACCTAGGACTAGGGGGTGGGGAAATCAGGAAGAAAACCACCATCTAGCCCCTTCAAAGTTTAAATACTGTAACACAGAGGTCATTATTTATAAATAGAAATAGGGAGCACATCTTTTCTGTGTATATTTCTATCATGCTTTTCATCCACTCCATGTGCCTTCTATTATTACCATTCTTACACCAAAAGAAAAAAAAACCTCTATGTCACTTGCTCACACTGTATGCATTAATTTTCTTTAGGCTTTCTTGTGGTTATTGATTTCCTGCTTTGTTGAAGTGGCTTTGTTTCTTTCTCAGCAGGCTATCCATTTTAAAACAACAGTTGTTCAACAAATAAAAAAAATATTCTAAAATTAAATTAGTTTTATCTTCATTTATTTTTATCTGAGTTAAGTGCTTGTGACACATTTCCCCTAATAAAAAGGAAATACTTAATGCCTCCCAGCATGCAGAGTGCACCAAGTAAAATTTTTCTTTTCTAATAAGACAAATATATTTTTATGATTGGAAACATGAAAGAAAAAGTAAAGTACAAATAAAGCTTCTTTTGTGTTCATATATTGTAATCATTGCTGTGACCGGTGTTTTCGCATCACCAAAATTATCTGGTCTAGAGCCAAATTCATTTAAGCCCTATCTTGCTACACTTGAAATCGTTAAAATAATCCTTTTTTTTTCTTTCAGCGCAAGTGGGATCATGCATTAGCACTGCAATCATTTATCCCGCTAAGCAGAGTCAGTTTGTTAGCCTCTTCCACAGGACCAGTCCCAGAGATCTTACACACAGACCTTATGTGGTAACAAGGATGCAGATGAATACAACTTTTATTTAATCAACTGCAACAAGAAGAAGAAAAAATAGCATTTTTTTTGTAGAGGTGACGGGTCTGACATGTGCTAAATGTTGTTTCTAGGCTGTATGTTTGACAAGTGCCAGTTCCAGCGTTCTAAGGCTTGTTTTTCCCGGCTGCCCTCCAATGTGCTTATTAGCTAACTGAAATCTGGAGAACTGCAGAAAAAAAATTAGGAAACATGTAGCCACTGTATTAAGACACAGCTTGCAAATTTCCTGCTAAAAGCATACAACGAAGTGCCATCTATTAGGGCTCCAAAAGCTCCTCTACATTTTCCTCTCCACATTCTGTAATAGATCCTCCTTTGTCAATGGCAGGAATTTGCTGTTATAGCATCTTCCTTATCATTGTGTCTTTAAGATGAAGCTTGCATACTACTGCTCATACATGAGAGTTCTTTCCAAAAGCACTGGGCTTTACATACTTCAGCCATTTATTAAAGAAAACAAACAAACAAACAAAAAAAACACTACATTTCTCACATTGAATACACTGTTCCTTTAGGGAGGGACATTTTTCTAAAGGATTCATGGGATAATTACATAGCCAAACAGCAGATACAGGATTCTTCAGAAATGCATTTAAGTTAGGTGGACACAGATGTGGGACTGGACCTTTCACAGCCAACGTGGCACAAGAGCTGCTTGCTGGTACCACGACAGTCAAAGATCCAGGTGCAGCCTTCGTGCTGAGACTGCACAGGCTCATATCTCAAAATTATCATGTGTGGGTGATAACGAAAGCCATTTACAACTTCCCCTCTTTTTGTTTCTACAGCCACGCAAGCAGAGAACAGAAACAGCGGTGAGCAACCAAAAGGGCCGTGTACAGCCATACACTTGAGCACCGCTGCCCACAGCCCAGGAGCCCTGCATACCTCCCGTTGGTTTGCATGAAATGTGGTTCACCAGATTTCAGCCAGTGAATAGGCACATTGGAGGACGGAGGCAGGGAGAAAACAAGCCTCAGAAAGCTGTGAGCAATCCTCAACCTAAGTGATTTGAAACAGAGCTGTGATGTAACTTATCCTTGCAGCAGATAAGTATTTTCTAGAGATCGTTGTCATTACAGAAAAATTGAGCCCAACGGTGAAAATCACCCTGAACTGCAGGTAGACATTGTAACCCCGAACCCCCCGTGTTTGCCACTTACAAAGCAGTCACAAAGCCCACCTGATCACAGTTCTGATACCTGCACGCTCTCTAGGAGACCAAACACAAGCCTGGATCCCTCCCAGAGTCCTAGACCCCTTTGCAAGGATAAGTACTGTCAGAAATATTTACAGAAGGGTGAAATGTAGTGCCCAAGGGGCACCCGCTTATGGCACTCTGTAGAGTAACTGGTGATAAGTTTACAAAACTACAGAGGAAAAAAAAAATGATGTAGAAATATGCAGACTAAATTTAAAGAGGAAATAGTTTTTGAAAAAGTTTGCAGGATATAGGAAATGGAAAGAAAAAATGTTTTCATTCAGTTTCCTGTTTAGATGTATGGATAGATTTGACTTCAAATAGATGAGCCACACAGAAGTTTAGTTTATAAGGGTCAGACGGTAACAGTTTCTGTTTAATCCTTGATTTACATTAACTTACAGGAAAATTAATGATTTTAAACAGGCATCAAAGTGAGGCTGGTTTTTGCGTTCTGCTAACTTTGTTTGAGGAACAATTGTTTCCTTTATCTGTCTTCTACAAAGTTAGCGATTGTGTTTAAATTAAACTACTCATTTAGCCTTCAGGCACAGCATATTATGAGTTGCCTTTAAATGAACATTAGCCCCTTAAGAGTGCAAACTCTTTGACAGCTCTTTTAGATTCTTGCGCTTACCTGAGCAATCACAAAACCACTCTTCGCAACTGCACACATTATAATTTACACATTAAAACAGCAGGTTTTCACCTTAGGTCTGTTACCAAGAATAATCCTTCGAAATCTTTTTGTAAGAATATAATTATAAATGTGTAATTAACATCAAAAGAAAGGTCCTTAAGAAAACTGTAAGAGTAATATTGCCTATTTTAATGCCTCGACCAGATGGTGGTTTAAAGAAAGTGATTTAAAGAAAATAAAAAGTCACATTTTCAGTCTGGAATGATGTGTCAAGTGGAAAATTTGAGATATAAAAGCGAGGGTTTTACAGGTTTGTCTAACCATCCGAAGTGCTCTTAATTCTTTTATTTTGCTGCTGGACAGACAAAGGAGCTGTAAACATCATTACTGATACGCATCAGTACAAAAACATTGAGATACCATGTGCAAAAAGAACTATTTGTTGCATTTTTTTTCCTGTGAACTGATCCCATCCAGTGACTGATTTTCCCCAAGGATGAATAATATACTCATTTTTGTCTTTTGTTACGACTTAAAATTGTACAGTCTAATCCTGGAGTCTCTTCCTTTAAAAATACAGGTGCTTCCCTTTTACTAATTAAGCATGAGTTCTGGCTAACTGTTGACATTCTCAAATTGGTGTGATCACCTTGGAATAAATGGCTGACAGAATTTCCAACTTTGTTTTATTCCAGAAAACACTAAGGTATTTTTTAAAGCTGTAGAAAAATTAGCTCAGAAGTCTCCATTATGAAAATGAACCAGCTGCATTATCGGACACCCAGGCTGTAGTACTACATAGTAGTTATATTTCTAGTAGTATTCTCTGCTTGAGAACAGTTAACTCAGGATAATTACCAAATATCACATAATAAACTGTCAGATTTGACAATAAACTCAGCTGCTTAACTTAATTCCAATTTCTATCACTTTAGATATACATTTCTTCCCTTGAAATTTAAGAGCTTTAGGAATTAGTTGTTTTTTTTTGTTTTGTTTTGTTTTGTTTTTTAGTAAGTTTCAGAAGATAAGCAATAGCTATCTATCCTCTGTGTTACTAGAAGTAGTATCAGCAACTTTCAGAATCAGAACAGAGTCCGGAACAATCAGAACAGAGTCTGGAACGCCAGAAACTTAATTACCACTTGCTCTCTTACAGACACCAAAATAATGCAGGTTTTTAGTTAGCATTTTCTGACATTATGACCTCAAAAAACTAAATTGGAAAGCACTGTTTCTAGCCAAGACGTGTTTGGGTCATCTTTTAAAGCCTGTGTTGCAGAGACTTGCGAACAGACAAATAACTATGAACAGAAAAATTCACTCTGTGCTGCAATTTAGATCATGAGGGGACAACCTTAATTCCCATCAACAATGCAGAAAAACAAATCTATCCCCTTAGTGCAAAAATCAACAGCCGCAAGATTTTTTCCCCTAATTAGTCTTTTTAACTGACGATTTCATAATAAAATAAATGGATATTTTAGTTAAAGCAATGTAATTAGTTCACAGGTCATTTAATTCTTTTTCCTTAATTTCAAAAATAGCTTTTAATGAAATATATATACATATATATATATACACACACTTCTAAAGGAGTCCAGATAAGGTAGCATGAAAATCTGTTCTGTTAGTGTCCCAGTCTAAGCACCGGGAAGTTTCCAACGTGGAGAAGTAACTTTTGCTTCCAATAAACAGTTAAAAAGTAAGAAGAGAATGATCTCAGGCTGCTGACAGCACACAGTTGCATTGCCATTAAGCAGAATAAAATCTTTCTGCAAAGACAGACTTGTAGAATTAATTGATGTATGGGAGAAAAAAGAAGATTCAATACATTTAGACTATAATTTAAAAAGAAAAACCAACTAATAGAGTGTCTTGCTCTAATAAAAGATTAGTATGGATGTGAGCACTCATGGACTGAAATGGAGTGAACGATGGTATAGAGAGGAGCTACCTTGAAGATTCAGCAATAAATTGATTTGGCTCTAACTCAATCTAATACTATCATAAACAATCCAAATGGAAAGCAGAAAACTTAAAAAAAAAAAAAATCACAGAAGAGACGTCACTGACAGGAAAATGGAAATATTAGAGAAGCTTTCAAAGAGATGTGAATGAATAAAAACCTTTAAATGGATTCAATTTTATTTTTAAAAAAGCAAAATTAATGAAAATGTAGCTCTCCAAAAGAGAGGCAACATCTGTAATGGTAATAAGCTGAGGGACGTTTAAGAGATTGCAAATTAGGCAGATGTGATACAGCAAGGAAAACATCCAACTTTGTGCTGGGCTGCATGCCTGGAAGCATCATGTCAGAAAAGGAAGAAATTGCCCTAGCTCATCTGCTCCTGTACGGTTATACCTGGAACTGCATGTGTATTTCTAAACAACCTAATTACAAGAAAGATTACCAAGCTGGAGAGAATTGAAAACGCAGCAATCAAAATGATTAAGTCATAAGAAAGAAGTGATTTAAAATGACAGATTAAGAATTTCATTTCTGTATTCTATCTATGCGGTAAATAGGAGATGAGAAAAGAACGTTCATAATAAAAGAACAAATCTAGCAGTTTGGGAATATATCAGCAAAAATGCACATTTTTCCTTTTTGCACTGGTCCAATAACACTTTGAAGATAACTTACTTCTTTTAAATCAGAAATGGTATAAAGGCAGAGGATGTCCCAGATCCCCACAGGCTTCTTCTAGGGCTGAGCTGGACAAGTGAAATGAAGAGGTTACAATTTCACGGTCCTGATGCTTTGAAAAACAGCCTGTGGGGAGATTTTACCACTCCGTACTTGTGGCCTGAGTACCTGAAGAGGTATTTTAGCTTTAAAACTTGTGTGGTCTGGATTTTGGCACAGGACAGAGTATTTTATAATGACGTTATGACAAATTTGGTTTTCCTTCTCAGAACATTCTGAGAAGAGCAATGCTAGAATACTTTCCGATTTCTCCTTCAGTATTGCTCACTACTGCTTCCTAGCTTTGATTGTACAGCTTTTCCTAAAGCAAATATTAACAACAGAATAAATTTCTTAGCTAAGTGAAAAGGTTATTTTCCAGTGATACTTAAAAGAGCACAGTTATTCTAAAGCATTACTCTACCATGACTAACTGACATTAGAAGAAGTGTAAAGTACACAACCTGATTCTTTTTCAAATACATCAGAAGCCATTTATTTTCAAATCACATAAAATCTGTCTAGGATGAAATTCTGCTTAGGTTGCACTGTTGTAATCTCAAGGGGAAAAGTACCTTTTTCAGTAATTCATTGTAAGCCCATTTTTTTTCATAAAATCTCAAATTTTGGTGCTTGGTAAGCATGTTCTAATCGTGTTTATTTACCCATTGATTTTCATTGTCATTGGATAGAGACATTTTCTAGGAAAAACAAAGAAGAAAAATTATGAAGCCTTGAGAATTTTTCCTAGTTTCATTTCTTAGCACATGCTTTCCGAAGTGGAAAGGACTTCATTTTTATTACTATATTACTTCCCTACAGCATGCTCATTTTTAACTTTGTAACAGTGGTAAGTGCTTTCCAACGGTGTACGAATCATACCTTTTCAATTAGTTAACAGTGTTCAATTAGAGTTTGATTGTGATCATGCACTTCAAAAACAGATCCCTTCCATCGTATCCCAAATGCTGCTATCACTTAATCCCTACTAAAGCACAGCTCTCTACAGTTTGACAGAAATGTTATCATTTACTTGAACATGACTGACCCCATAAAATGCTGTAACCCTCAAAGCTCCTGGGAGTAAGACACAGAAATTCTCTTTACAGGTCTGTGCACCAAGTAAGAACTCCAAGATTATCCTTGTGTGCATTTCTTAATGGAATTAAACTTTGGACCATCATAAATTATTCAAGTAGACCTAACTGCAGTACATGCACACTGCCTTATAAATTGATGCTGAGATTGAATCAGTTAAACATATTAGACCTCCGTTTCTGAAAGTCTTTGGGAGAGAGGAGCACTTGTGCTTGCACTCTTTGTTATGAGCTTTATCCACATACTATATAAATATCAGAAAAGGAAAGGCAAGGGCATCTGAGAATGACATAAAACAAGCAAAATGAAACCGGACATCAATTCAAACTCTACAGCCAAATAATACACAATGGATGACTGATGTGCACATTCAAGTCCAAACAATCTTGCCATATATTTTTAAGATTTGCATTTTTAGTAGATATTTTGACCTATCATATTGTACAGGAGCCTAAAATTTCCATTAATTATCAGGATTCAACTTTACTGAGAGCTTCACAAAGAAGTGACCCTCTTACACAAACCATTTCCAAACTAAAAAGACATTGCACAAAATTAAAAATGAGATAATCAACACAAAGTTGTTCAGAAAAAAAAAAATGCAATGGCCTTTTCTCTTTTCTATGTTTGAATTTCCATATATATATAATATATAGAGAGAGTTATATTTTCTACCAACTTCACCTTCTGTGTTTTGGGGTTATATTTTTCTGAACTTTTTCAATCTCCTGATTTAAAATAGCTCTTGATCTAAAACAGCATTTTGTTTTTAGAAAAACGTCCAGAAATAAATTGAATTCAGTACTACAGTGTTATCTATACAGCCATTTTCATCAGAATTTCAGTTTCTGAAATTTTAAAAGATGGAGTTCTAAATGTAGACGTAATTACAGGAAACATTAATCTAATGGAACAGGTCAACATAATTAAATAATGCTATAATAAAACATCTAACTAACATTACTTGTCAGTGTCCAAATGTAAGACACTGTTACATCCAGAAGGATGCAACAGAGGCTGCAAAAGAAGAGTGACAACTTCACAAAAATTTAAAAAATGGTTAAAACTTTGGCATTGCACCACCTGATGAAAATACTCCTCAAACTCTTGAACTCCTTCCATGTGCACTTCTGATCCCTGACTAAGGTGACATCTCTCTTCAGTAAGTTTTTTCTTAAAAGAGGGAGGGAGATATCATTACTAGATACCAGAAATATTCCCTTACTGAACCTCAGAAATCTCTCTCACTGTTGTTTGCAGTCACTACACCCCTTCCAAAAAATTCTTGGTCCTCAAGTCTCAATACTACAGAAGCCCCATAGAGAGAGATTTTGTTTACTTTTTGCCATTAAAAAATATTGCAATTACAGCAACTGTAAATTTGTTCTGCCATCTGTTATCATGGTTTACACAACAGCCAATGCTTTCAGATAGTAAGCTCCAATACTGATAACAAAACATCATTCCAGCCGCCGAGCACAGAACACAGGCACACAGGAACACAGTTGACCAGAGGCTGCAGTTCAGTACTTGGGCCAAAAATCGAAAAACACAGCATGCCTGAGCTGTGCAGAATTTAGGAAAGTGACCTCTTTTAACTTGAACTGTACTAGGAGTGAAGACCAAAGCTGTGTAGCTAAAACCAAAGTTATTTCCAACAAAAACCCTGTATAATATGTGACTAAAATTCATTTTTCTACATTAGCCTTTATACCCAGTATCTATGCTGACTGATAGCTATTCCTCAGCTATTTGCCTCAAAACACCGCCCCCAAGAAAGTTCCTGCTCTTTTTTTTCTACCTGCTTCTTGCCAGAAAGAGCACCAGCACCTTCTTGCTACCCCAAAAAACTCTCTCACGGGAGCTGATGGAGAAAGTGACAACTTGGCTCTACATTTGCATCAGGACTAGGGGCCTGCACAGGTGATGCAGGTGACAAATTCAAAGAGTTCCTGACCCAAAACAGAGATGTGGAATTTCTGGTCTCATTGCAAGGATCCGACCTGGGTGGTGAAGGTAGTGCACAAAGAACATTTCAGAAACTGGAAATGCTATAGATGAATTTTGAGTACCTACAGAGCACCATTCTTGTTAAAAAATATATTTTTAGTACAACTTAGAGAAAACAAGTATCTATCTATCTCATCTCCAAATTATCTGCTTTTCCTTTTGTGTGTTTACAGACAAGATATAGAAAAGCTGTGTTTGAATCTGAAAAGTGGAATGGCACACAAGAAACTTCTCCACTGTGATCAACCATAATTTCATTTCCCGCATTAATTACCACTACTGACCATCCCTAGCACACAGCAGGAAAGTCTCAGGTGCATCAAATGTCCTGCCTTCCTTTCCTACCCTGCCTTCCACAGTGCTACTGAGCCTTCCTAGCAAAATGTAGATAAGAGCATTTTTAATGAATATGTTTAATTCAGAAACGGATCAAAGTACCATGAAAAACAAAACATTTTTAAAACTGTTTAGCAAAACGTCAATCATAAGTCCATAGATTTTCATCTGTTTCGAGCAGTGTTTCAGGACATGATTCTACAAATTCATGCTGACATTTGTTATTTACCATGGCTTTCCTTGTTTAAATGAAAGCTCTTTATGAAGGGGTAACATCATTTTGTGCTTTATCATTTTAGACAGTTGATCAAGGTAGAGGGAGTAGTTATTTTGCTTAGCTTAATTGTCTCTTTTTAAAGAGAATTTTAAGTCAATGGCACTTTTAAGTGTATGACTTTATGTAAGTATGACTTTTACATACATTTAAATTCCATGCAAAAATCTCTTGCTCTCTTCTGTCATCCTCTTCTCATCACATCGGTTTTGCTTCTTTGAGACTGATCATCTCGATCCAGACAACACGGAAACACAGACTGAGCTAGCGCTACCTGCACTTCTGCTGACATCAGTTGAATTGCTCCTGTCTGCAACTTCAGCAACCCAATGGCCGAAGCCATTTGCTGGGTCCAGGCCTGGACAACCTGTCCTTTTGAGGACCAGTGCCTTAGGCATGTGCTATTTATGCTCCAGTACCTCCAAGTGCCCAATCTACGTAGCTAATCCGCAGCTGCCACAAAATTGCTGAGGCAGCCACGCCAAGGACTTGGCTCTAACTGCCCTGAAAAGTAAGGGTAACTCTATTAAAAGCCTGGGATAACAATACAGCAAAGGTAACTGTTGTAATGCAAATACTTGTTTTCAGCATTTTAAAGTACCTCTGGAATTTGACGTATTGGCCATGTTTATCTACGAGTCCCTAAAATATACACATCAACATATATCGCTTTTGTTCAACAATGATTCATTAGAAAAACAATAAATAATATGCTTAAATTTTGGATTTTGTCCCTTCCTCAACTCTCATAGACACAGCAGCCAAAAACCTGAATAAGTCAGGGTGCCTTTGAAGATATTTAATTAAAATCTAATCCCACATTCTTAAAGGCTCACATAAATTAAGCTGTCATTCAGGAGATTTATGCATTCACATTTGCATATTACACACAATTCATCAATTACTCATGTTTGAAAGCGATGCCTTTCGCGGGCGCGGGGCTGCCAGCAGTGCCCCGCCGGTAGCTTGGAGGAGGCCGCGTCCATATGGCCGGGCCTCCCGCACGCCGCCCAGGGCGCGCCTGCGAGCAGCCGGCTTTTACAGGATGCCTTCCTTCCAGCACAGCGTGCCAGCTCAAGGCAGACGCCTTGGTCAGCCTTCAAGCAAGCAGCTCAGAGGGCCAGCAGCCTCCGTAGCACAGAGGGAAGTTTCGCAGAGCAGCCAGAAAGTTGCCAGTTCTGCGGGGAAGCCAAGCCCCTCTCCTGGGTTTCCTCAGAAAGCGGCATGGTCAGAGCTGGGACATTTCCCCAGTACTTCTGACAGCTTTTTAATATACTCTTAGTTAAGCTTGGCTTGCACACATGTCCTAAACACTGTTTTAAAGGCATCATTACTGCTTCCAGCTCAGTAAGAATGTATTTATAACAGCCTTGTATCTACCACTGGTGTCCACCCACACTGCCACCAGCACAGCGAAGTGCCCAGCCATGCGCCTGGCACTGCCCAGCCTCTCGGAATTGCACTCCCTCAGCCCTGCAGCTGCTTCTTATGGCTGCCTATACATCGCAGCCCACGATCAGCTTCCTTCTTCGTATACCTGCAGTCACATAAAGATGGGACAAACAGAAGATTCCTCTGAGAAGCCACAAGAAGACAACTTGCAATGTCGAGTTCACTCTGAGTTCCGAGTCAACGCCTCAGAAGCTACAGGAAAAAAAACATTCAACCCACTACTGACTTATATATCCTGCTTCTAAATCAGTTTTATACTTTTTTTTTTTTTTGGCTTAATCCGTGACCACTGAGCATCCAAAACTGCCAACACAACGTAGCTTATGACCTGGAAAATAATCTCTGAAACAGATTCATGCAAGGCTTTTTAAGCAACTGGTTACATATATGCATTCCTAATTAGGTTAATTTTCTTTATGGTTTGTCATGATGGTAGGTGAAGTTTGAATAAAACCTCTATTCTGCACTTATTCTGTTCAGCCACGGTTTTGGATCGCTGTGCTTTTTGTAATCACCGTCTTTGCATCAAGCCTCCCTGCCAGCCACTTGTTGACAGCTCCCTGCACACCCCACACACTGGCAGCAGCTTCAGGTACGAGTAACAGCAAAGCCTAACGCCCCTCCTCTGGCTGTGTTTTTTTGTTTGGTTTGGGTTTTGTTAACTTGCTGATTACAAATGCACCAAGGGACAAAACTGACAAGAGAAGAAGGCATTTTGTAAGGCTCTCAACGCAGCTCCAGCAACTGAGCACTGACCTGCAATATATCTGCTAGCCCAGCCTGAGACCTTTTAGAGCAAACACTCATAATTGCACCAAGTAAAATGCATGAAACCACTCCACTTCATTAACTGCAGCCTCAACCGGGTCTTAAATTCAAATCTCAAAAGGTGAAAGGCTAATGCAATAACCACTTGTTACCCTGTCTTGTTACCAAGACACAGCTCACATCTTACAGTCATGCTATATGTTATTAAAACCAGTCTATTATTTACGTTCTTCTGCCAAATGTTTTATAAAATTGCTTTAAACAATTTGTTTCCATCTAGCTATTAGCTGCTATATAGCAATTATAGCAATTGCAGGACATATAAATGTGTAACAATAAATTGTGAATAGTTCATGTAAAATGAGTTAATGGAGCACAGGATAAATACCACAGCTGATGCTAGCAGGGGCTCCTTGACACCTCCCTTTCTGACCACCAAGAAGTGACCCGGCTGTAGCACCTCTCTGAACCCCCGTGCTGATGAGGTAAAGGCACGGAGGCGACCATGGAGAGTGATGCTGTCCACTCAAGAACTTGCCTTTATTAACGCAACACGTCAGCATACTTCCAGCATCCTTTACAAGCATTAAATTCACTGATACAATGCAAAGAAAATTTCATCTGCCCTACATTTTAAGCTATTTCTCAAAATTTGATGAAAGTAACCACGCCACAACCGATTGGGAAAAGTTCACACTTTTCAGCAGCCTTGATTTAACTCTCTCTCTCTCTATTCTATTCTGTTCTCTCTTAACGTGCATTTTAGTGAAGTTGTTGGGTGGGAACAAAGTTGTTGTTTCAACATCAGTCATCAACTCCAAAATCATAAAGATAACATCTCAGCAAACTAAAATTAAATACATATTTGTATGATACAATGCAAGAGAAAAGTCTGGAAAAAAAATACAAGATCTTGCACACATTAAAACAAACAGTTTTAAAGCAACTAGTTGAGCTCCACACATGAACAAGAATCTCCCTCTCGTGCCATTCCCGGGGGCGAGGAGCACCTTCACCACGCGACCTGCTCCCATCCACTCCTCGGGTGCATTCAGCACCCCACACCACGCATCGTCGCCAGCCCACCCGTTTCTGTGCATTATGTCACTGCTCCGTTGATTGACTGACACTTTTTCTTTAGCAGTGTTTTATAAACAGAATATATAATAATGGCGTTTTCACGCGGGGCGGGGCATTTATCTGTGCTTGTTACGTGATGGCTTGTCACAACACATGAGCAGCACAGTCGCTCACACTGTACGCGACGACATCCTCCCCTACCCCTTGAGAAAGCCTCATTTCCCATGTGATATTCATATACAGCTCCGCGGCTTACATAACAGCTGCACTTGGTGTAAAAACTGAAGAAAGCGGAATGGAAAAATATTTTTTTAAACAAATTGGCATTATTTATTTGTAGAACTAGGAAAATCTAATTCTATGTACAAGGAAGAAGACAAAATATATTCTAAATTGCATCTGTAAGGCGATCAATATACAGAGGCTACAAATACTCTAGAGGCAAAAACAGCATTAAAAGCTACATGACTTTATGCGTTAATTGAATTAATAATATTGACACTCCTGAAAGCCTCCCCATCTTGCTGTTGTTCAGTTTACTGCAAAAAAACTCATGAACATCTGTCCTGTAGTAGCTACTAACTAATTAGTTTATTTTAATTAAAGTTTTATATAGTTTATAAAGTTGGCATCCCCTGGCTTTTGTGTGCGTGCACATGGTAAGCTGGCTGACAGTTTCATTCATCGTGCACAAACTACCAAAATTCTGTAAATCGTGCATGCGGTTGAACAGGAAAGAGCTGAAAAAGCCTCAAGTACTCAGGAGTTCTCAAAGGAGGGTAGAAATGAAACCTTGAGGAGCATCACAGCCTCACCAGCACTACACCCACTGTTACAGCCTGCCCCGGAATTTCACTTCCACTGGCAGTACCAGCAGGAAACCCTCAAAATGTTCATGTCTTCCCTTTTTCCTAGCCACAAATAATGACTTTATGGGAACTCACTGTCTTTCCTAACTCTAATGAACACAACCTGTGCTTTTCCTTGCCATTCAGAGTTGCTAAATAGCAGGCAGTTTTACCTGATGTTTTAAAAATAGCATCACTCGGACTATCTTAATGATTCTTGTTTGTCTTAAATTCTTTTAAGAAGCTGTAGTATGAGCAAATGCCACTGACACTTCTCATTCATCAAATATGTCCATGTGTTGCAGGCCTTTGGGAATTATTTTCCTTCACGTGAAGTTAGGGAATGTAAAAGAGGGGGGAGAAAGCCATTTAAGCACTCATTAGATTGGAAGGTGACACCAACAAACATCTGGCTTCAACCTAGAAAATAAAAACTGTTCTAAATTAATAGCTTTCCATACTTTAGTGCATCTTGCTTTTTACTATATGAACATTAAGCTGAAGTTTTTAAAATTTAAACAGTGTTTAACCACACCTACATACTCCTTCTGATATCTCTAACAGACAGATGGTTCAAGCCATAACTTCTGAGCAGAAGACAGCTCCTCTGGTTCCTAAAGTACCTCATCTTGGACCTTCTGTCATGAAAATCCTTGCTGATTTCACATTCAGTATATTTCTCAGGAAAAAAAAAAAAAAAAAAAAAAGCTAATGATGGTCTGACTCCTGTGCACCCTTCAAAGTAACCCTCCAAACTAAGATGTCCAAACTTGTCACTAAATGGTGTTTCTTTTATAGCAACACTAATTATTTGTAGAAAGCAACACATCATTTTACCCGTATAAGCCTAACAAGAGAGGTACATTTGTATGTATTTCAGTTTTCTCTACTATCAAACAAATTGCATTTTACATTTTAATTTTCGTTTTTCAATTAAAGACTAAAGCCAAAGCCAGCTATAGATTTCCACCGAGAATTTGAATTGGCTGGCTGCCAGTTCAAGCCATCAGTATTCCTTCCTGCTGAAGAAAAACCCCACGCAGTAATCTTTAGAACAATGTCTACTTTTGTAATGTTTAATGCACGCAACGGATATAATATACGAAGTAATCAGAAGACGCAGTAGAACTTCACACTCAGGGCTATCCATTTATTTTACATATTCCTTTAGCTGAGAAAACTAAAGAAATTAATCTTTATCATCTTCAAAGAATTACTATCTGCTCTCTATAATTAAGTGAAACTAAGTGCAACAGGAAGCTACTGCTCAGGTGGGATTTTAGATATCAAATTCCCTTTTTCCCTTAAAGAAAGGTTAAGCTTTCAGGATTGTTCACACATGCATGCTAAAAATTAATTCCCAACATTTTTCTGCATTGTAAGTAGTAAAAAATTAGTAGTAGAAATGGACAAACACCAAAAAATACTGCTTCTGTCATATGTAATAAGCTTTATCTTTTACCCAAATTACTCAAGGAAGAGTGAAATGAGTGAACTAGACACTGAAGGCAAGCAGGGCACCAAATGCCTATAAAAGACAACGTCTAAATAAGAATATGCATTCTTCACTGAATCTGACTGCATGGATGCCATACAGTTGCAATAGCTCTTTTCTCCTTTCTAATTATTCCACTTTCTGCCCCATGGAAGTCTGACACGCTATGTGCTGCACTAAAAAACGTCAGAGCTTTCTTCATAAGGGGTATTGTAATCAGGACAAAATAGAGCCTGCAGTAAAAAGCAGGGTTATTAAGAGAAAACTGAAAAAAAGCCCGAGGTAGTTATTATTACAGCATGTGTGTCTGTACATACATACATAAAATATAAGACCAGGTAGCAAAATCTTTCTTAAATCTCTGTACCCATATTTTAAAGGAAAGTTCAAAGAGCCACGGAAGTGAGCATTCTGCTCATATCCATACCCTGAAGACATTTGGACGCAGAAAATTCTTTGGACTCTACTTCAGCTTCCCTAATTTCCTCCTTTGCAGTCTTGCAAAGCTCCTGATATCAGAGCACAGGTAGGAGTGGTTTTGTGTGCGCGCTTTTGTTTTGGCTGTTTTCTGTTTTGTCATTTCAGAAGTGAATTTTTAAGAGAAATTCTTGAAGCTGCAGATGAAAGTATTACCGGCATGTGCAGCTCTCATACTTAGCAAATACAGTTCCAAGGAACGAACAGAAAAACTACTGGTTTGTATCTGTGGCCTACAGACCTCAGTTTCTTTGCTTTTTTATTAACATCTCAGCCTTCTGCCTTCTCCATACTGTGAGAGCACAGAAAACTGCAATTGCCAGTTAACTGAATGATATTTGCATATGCCTTACCCCATGAAAGACCCCTTCTCACCACGTGCAAGGACGCAGCCGTAGCATGGCAAGGCCATGGTAAAAATACTAGCATGAACTCACACTCTCTGCTTAACTTCCAGCTTCAGGCCTTACTGTATTTAGGGTGATAACCATATGCTAGATTACCATTTAATTATGATGAAAAAGTAAATTTACTCAGAAATCTAAGTTAGTTTGAAATGAAGGAAGTTTACAAGTAAGTAAGGCTGCTTTTCTTGCAGCTTGCTGATCACATACCTGACACAAACATATTTACCCGAACTTCAGCAATCTTCCTTCCCCTTCACTTTGTGTTTATGCAGACACACACACACACACACACCTGCATGCAGAAGGAAATAATGGCCCCCACCTTTTCAGTGCTTCTTGCAAAAGCAATTAAGTACCTCTTACAATCATTTAAGTGCATCTGAAGTAATACTTTTCCAAATGGGGCACCGCAGTCATTAGGCATGTCAGCATAACCTGAGTGCTTCCTGCTACCTGAACAAGCTACTTGACACTTGGGCTTACTTTTCATAATGGCACGGCCTTGTTATTACCTTCCGTACGTCGGAGATTCCCCCCTTACCAGACAATGACATGAAAAGAGGCATTACTTACACTGCAGCACACTATAGCTAATATTGTGTCTCCAGTGTTTTCAGTTTAAGTGCATACCTGCATCATATAATATGTGATATGTGCATCTGCATACTTTTTCTGAAAACACTGAAAGCATCACAGGGAACAACAACAACAGAAGGCCAGGAATGGCTGGATCAGATCATGATCAATACTGGCTGGTTAGACTACAGCTTCCGTCTTAGGCTTAGTTTGTCCTCTAGCATCTGAAAATGCATTAGCATAGAATATTTGATTTTTTCTCTCTTTCAGATTCATTTTGTATCTCCCATTTTAGATATTAAATTTTTCAATCATCTTCCTTTGATGTCTGCTTAGTTTAATTTAAAAGCAATACAAACATGTCTGATTTACAAGATTTTTATTACCACAGTATCTTATCACCTTATTACAGCAATTTGTAAAGGCTTTTGTCCAAGTGGATACCAGAGCTGATTATATTTTCACCTTCACATTCTTCTTCTTTTTTTTTTTTTCTTTCTTTCTTTCACAATATGTTTGTGAGCTGTAGTACCTTGTCTTCGGTTACTGTGGGAAGGTCTTGGCAAAGAGGCAAGTTTTGCAACACTATAAAAACCGTCAGGCTTGGGCTCAGACTCTCCTTGGCTGTTGACCAAAAATGTTTTTATCTCCAGCTCTCACGAACTTCCTTTGGAGCACATTGAGCAGCATTGTTCACGAGGATTACAGCTGTTTTGGTTGGTTATGAATGAAGAAGGGCCCTGCCTGGGCCCTAAGATCTTAGATGGTTTGCACTGAACTGGGTAGAGAAGCAAACTGGAACTGCATGTACATGAACACGTGTATGCCCATAATCAGTTGGTGATATTTTTTTCCTTCAAATTCTGGTTGCTGATCAAATCTGTCATGAAGGACATATAAAAGTGGACGTCTGCTGCAAATCTGACGGCTGATGTAAGCAGTACCTGGTTCACTAGCCAAAATACCTCTCGTCATTATCATGCAAGGCGGTCCAATTATTCCACACTCAAGCGTGATGCAGATGAACTCTAAAGTATATGGAAAAGAAGCCTAGCCAAACTACTGGTGATTACTGCCACCCTATGTTTTTAATGCTATCCAGGAATCAGCAGGTCTTTAACTTAGATGCTTTATTCTAAAGCAAAACAAAAGACTTACCTAGCATTAAAATAACATAAATTTATCACAGCAAATGCATGGCCACAGACTAAAATAAAGGTTCTCCATATTTCTTCTCAAGGATGAAATAACAAACAATAAATTTCTTGTTGCATACTTGCTAAGGACCCAGGACATTATTTGTATCTAAATACCCACCAAAATCACCAAGAAGTAAAACATGCAGGGCATGATGATGCTACAGGGTTGCAATTTTGTGCAGGATGACCAATGACCAATTAAAGGTCGCTGAGCCTCACAAGCTACTGTGCAAGGCCCCGGGGCATTTGGAGGGCTCTAAAAATGTCAAAAGTCACAGGTTTCCTTGACCCCCAGGATCCTGGAAAAATACATGATAGCAATAAAGAGTATCAAAACCATGACCCCAAAAATTAATTGCTCAGAAGGATTCCAGTTGAATCTACCAATAAATACTTTTAAATTAAATGTATAAAAATAAAAATCAGAAATGTGGCATTGATATAAGGTTCAGAAGTTAACACCTTAAGGAAACTTCTGGTGACAATGCAGACGTACCACCTGATTTGTTTTCATACAATTTGCATTCTTCAGAGTAGTTACAGGTCAACGGAACCTCAACTTCTTTCCAGCTCTTCTGATGCATGGAGTTGTTTGAATAGAGCCAATTTATCCAGACTCTGGTTAGTTTTGTATTACTTTTTTTTTCATCCGAATTAATAACATTCTTCTGAGAAATGAAATAGGGATTTTTTTTTAATAGGTGAGGGAAAAACTATTTTCCAGTGTGAAAGAAACCAATGGAAAAAACATAGTATGTCAAGACAAATCTTGGTCCTCCTCCCCCGCTTCATGGCATGATCTCCAAGAAAAATCATAAAATACTTCTTCTATGAATTTGTAATTTCATCCCAAAAAGCAAAGAATAAGATAAACATTTTCTGTTTGTTTTTCACTTTCGCAGTAACACCATCCTTACTTGCTTCTAGATGGTCACATTTTGCTGACATTTACAAACATTTCATGTTGATCTTACATGGGTCACATCAATCATCTATACAGTTTCAATGACACTTTGTTAAATAAACTGTCATGAAAGATTTATAGAGAATTTGATAAAAGTAAAGAAGATGTAGTTTAGCTTTTAAAGATGCATTACCCCTTTTCTGAGGTGTAATATCAGGTCTAAAATACCATTAAGCTTTTCTGGCAGGAGATGAAGTGAGAAAATAAAATGTACTCTTTCATCAGCACTCACTTATTTGCATCTCTTGTGCTTCCACAAAATACTGTGAGAACAGATCACCTGCAGCTTTCCTGGAGGAAAAGGGAACCTCAGTCCCATTTTGGCTGTCATGTCGGTCTGTACCAATGCAGAAGCCACCAATGTTCTTAACTCATTAGCTGAGCAAAGATGACCTCCAGATTATGAAAAAAAGATAAATACTTCAGACCAATGTCTGTTTGAAGGTAAACTGATAGTCTCAGGATAGAAATATGGACAATGGCAAAGCCATGTAACTACATTTGGTACATTTTAATTCATTTACCACAACATACTCAAGTACACACACAGCTGCCTCCATGTTTATGATAGTACCCTGTTGAGATTGTTTGAACACCTTACAGACAACAAAATTATTCATGTCACTATTTCCTGTTATCTTTTTTAGCAAACCTGGTTTTAAAGACTTAAGCAGTTTTTAAGTTTTCATCGGAGAAATAAAAATAACTCCTTTGTAATTAGTTACTGAGCATAAAAAGCAATGCAGGACTGTGCAGCTGACTTTGCAGAGATCCCAAGAAATAGTTCTGCTATGTCCTTGTCTTCATCTCTGCCACGAGATGCCTGCAATTCCTGCACTGCACCCTAACACAGTTTACAGATGCCAGGCACTTCATTTTACCCACCTTGGCCCACTGGAAGCTGCCATAAAGGGGAATTTCAGTACCCTGTGTTACTGACAGAGCAAAGCTGGCTGAGAGGCTGAAGCTGATTGGAAGCAGTTCCTGCTCCACTTCCTTAGAAACTAAGAAAACAGATTCTCATCCGAGCTACACAGTGAAGGATGTGGCAACGAGCCACAAGGAGAGCATGGCAAAAAAAAAATCATAAAAAATAAACAACAATGAATTTTATGTCAGCTACTAATCACAGTCAAGTTCATTGTTCAAGTGGCAAAAACAGCACGGGAAGGTACTGTGTGCCTATAGCAAAAGTTGTTTTGGCCCAGAAAACTACAGCTACTGGGGAAGGATTGCAGTTCATTGTACAGTGCTGCACTCAGACACAACTTCGCTTTCACTTGCTATCACACACCACCAAGTAAGGTTTTGATGACCTTACAGCTCAACATTATTACATCTATCACCAACACCAAGCTTTGTTCACAGGCTGTCAATGCAGCCAAGTAACTCGCTTTCATTAAGCACCCTTCTTAGGTAAATCAACTGATGTCAAAACAAAACAACCCACTGAATGGGGCCTATCGCATGACTGCCAAGATGCAGGTACATTTTCAGAATTCAGTATCTGGTATCAATTTAGTATCTGAGAGTGGCAAACAGTGGTCTCACAGTTGGGATGGGCCTTGATCACACGTAGCTCACTCAGAAGACTCCAAGTTTGTACACATCAGAAAGCTCAGTTCACCAATTTCCACTGTTGACTGACCTAGTTACAAAATAAATGATTTATTACATCTTTCAGTTACCTGCAAAGCCAGTTATGTCTGCTACTCTGCAGCAGTTTGGCTTGCTACAAAACACGAGCAAGGAAGTGAACACAGAAAGGTTTTCTCCGTTTTACCATTTAGTCCTGAAAAACTTGAAGTGATGAATCAACACTCCCAGTGAAAAACTGCAAGATAAAAACTCATCTCCCAAAGACTACTAATTTTTGTAACAAAGAGGACAGTAAGAGATATTTATGAAAAAAAATAAAACAAACAAAAACCTGTAATTAAGAGTCAGGTGACTCTAATGACCAGAGCCACCACACCTGTGTCTGATTTTTTTGCCTCCTGTCTTTGCAAGAGCTTCTGTCACCTCCCTGTAGATAGCCTACCTCAAAAGTCTCACACAAAAGGTCAAAGGAGAGTGGACAGATCTACTGCTTAGGCAAATAATTCAAGAAAAACGAGTATTATGTAGGCAATGAAAGATTTTACACAAGAAGTAGCATTACAAAATCACATTTGGTTTTGGTACATAATATCTATGACCAGAGAAAGCAGATGGAGGTGCAGTGCTAGAAGGCACTCAATAACAAGCCCTAGCAAATCAATCTCTCACCAGTCTGTGAGAATCATTTCCATAAATATAACACAGTTACTTGGAAGATTTTCTTCTATGCTGCTTTTCTCCTCCCTACAATTTTGGTATAATTAGCATACATATAAAATACTTCTGCATCCAGCTGGACTAGATGTAAACCATAAAATCATCAATTCCCATGATAACTTTACTGTCGGTGTTCCTGGGACCTTTCCCATAGATATCTTTAACATCTGCCTCACAATAAAAAGACAAAATTGTATTTTTTTTTTGCTAGTATCACAAGGCTGACCTCATTGTGACCAAACAAACTCTGCTGCTGTGTCTGTTCAGTGCGTTACGCCCTCCACCAGACCCACCATCACCCCTTGAAGCTGGGTGATGGACCCTATTCGCAGGCTGCGTGTCAGCTTCTCACATCACCGGCAGGGTCCTCAGAGGAACACTCTGAGTTTATCTCTGCAGTTGTTATGGGGAACAGCACCTCGATGTTTGGCTTCATTAATTACTTTTTAAAAAAGAAGCAAGCAAAAGATGCTCCGTGTGCGTTCAGAGCGTTATACGGAGAACGAGCTGTGAGATGCCTGCTTACATCAATCACAGCTAACACCTCTGACAGCTACAAACCACCCAAACCAACTCTCTTTGTAAAGGGAACACTGGGGATCTGACTTCCCCATCATTTACTGAAGAGTTTTTACTCACAGTAACAGCTTATTCGGGGTGAATTTGAATCAGTGATTTAAAAAAAAAATCCTAACCTGCGGCAATAATCACAGTAATAAGTTGCATCTCAACAACATTAATTTGTAGATATTACAGCTACTATATTATCAGTGGTGTTTCTAGGTATTGTGAACTCAAAAAAATGGCTAGGAGTTTAAAGGCAGCAATTTACTCAGTTATTCAACACATCTGTCAAATATATTACTGAGTGGTAAATGAATAAATATTGGATTTCAATTGTTATGACTAGAAATAAATGGCTAGCCATTTTCCAAGCAGCAGCACCGAGCTACAGATTTTCAGTGTAGGCTTATTTAAGGAAAAAACAGAGTGATTAAAGTAATTCCTGTATTCTGAAAAAAAAACAGCTTGTGATTTGATAGATTAGATTGTTACAACAGAATTGCCTCCCTTTCACCACATCGTGTGCTCTCCGGAAAACGAACAAAAAAAGAAAGAAAGAAAAAAAAAAAAAAAAAAAGAAGAAGAAAGACCAGCGCTGTGAAATTACTGGGTATTCCAAAGAGATCCTAACTGAATTATTCCAAACACCTGGCATCCAAAGACACATTCCATTTTGAAATGATCATTCCAAATGTTTACAAATATTGTGAAGATAAATGTTTAGATTATGTATCTAACACAGGAAGCAATCACTAGGATTAAATTCTATCCTGCATAAGAACTTAATAATTTTTCTGTAACAATTAGTTAAGACAAACTTGTGCCTACTGTAGATTAATTAGAAAAATATTAGCTATATATAAGAACCGATGGTTAAGAATATGAAAAGATAAGAAGAGAGCCTATCGCTTTTGATTGTCCTGCCACCTTCCCATAAGTATTTTCTCATAGAAAAGCACTGAAATACATAGGCAGATAAAGAGAAATGAGTGTCTCCTGCATTGACAATGAGTCCATACTCTGTTGCTGGTGTTTCACTCAGATTTGCAACAGTTTAAAAAAAAATCATCACAGGCTCTGAAAGAGGGAAAGCACTCAAATCACTCAGATTTTAAAGAAGTGCAGCAAAGTCACAATACAAGTGCAGAACATCCTCAGCTTCACCAGATGGAACTAAAACTTCGATCTGCATTTTAGCAGACACTGTGGAAATGCTTTAAACCACCCTCAAGTGAAGTGACTCTATTGGGAGGTGCTGTAGCAAAGCGACAGACAGTATTAGCTCAAAAAAAGCAGCTGCCACCTCCTCCTCATGATGATAACAAAGATGATTAACAGTTTGGGTACTCATCTGTCTCCGCTGCAAGCGGAGGGCAGCAGCGCAAGTCGAGGCTCTGCCTCTGAAAGAAACTTCCCAGCCCGATGTGCGGGAGCTCTCCTGCGCTCACAGCGCGTGCACAGACGGTGCCTGAAGTCATCCCTTCCGCAGGCAAACAGCAGCCAGCAGGGAATTCTGGCAACAGCGCGCATCTTTCAGCCCCAAAACATCATTTCGGGTTAGATCCAGAAGTTAAATACTGTGCTGATGTGTTACTGCTATGCCCTCATGGTCAAGATGATCAGAGTGGTCTCTTAATTTGACATTTTAGATTTTCCCAGTCTTTATCAACGTGTGTTACAGACTGTTGAGGGAACTACATAACAGGATTAACTAATGGCAATAACCCTCTTTTGTCAGAGAGGATTACTGTCATTCAGCACTAGGGGAAACTGAAAACCAGGAGTTCCTTTTGTGGTATTCATTTAATATTCTACTCTGTAATCTGTTTGCAACAGTATTAGTGCAAAATGTCATGGGAAGATGTAAACACTCACCAGATTCCTTTTTGTACCTACAAACAAACTAAATGAAAAACAAAAAACAGTTTGTTTCCTGTCGCTCAAACGGTTCCAAGATCCTGATGCTCTATGTTATTTAACGTTTCAGCTGACTTTGGGGACATTGTAGACTGCTCTGATGAGGCATGTTCTAGTGTCAGCCAACAGTTTATCCCTGGCACGCTTGTCAATCAAAATAAAACTAACAGACGGCTTTCTTTGTTTCAAATGAGTTTCCCCTGGTCATTAAAATTCACTTTTTATTACAGAAACTACCATTTGGAGAGAGCAAATTGAAATGTTTACGGTTCCTACTGAATCACCTTCTACTGAAGTTGACCACTGCAAAAAGAATTTGGAGAATATCAGAAACATTTCACTGCCTGCCTGCTACCTATTACTGGTCTCACTATAACCTGCGCCCTACAGAATGGGCATTTCATACAAAAGCCTGTAACCGACATTTTAACAACAGGACGGCATGATTTTCTTTTAGCGTTTTCAGCAGCAACACATAAAAACCTAGACAATTAAAATTCTCATAGGACTGAGCAGCAGGAGTTGATTTCTCCCTTCAGAATGCATAAAATACATGTTATTCATCAAGTGTGTGCTTTTCAGAAAGTGCTGGTTTTCTTATTCTAGATATTGAGGAATTAATGTTCTCTTAGATTTGGAAACTTTTGGAGAAAGCACACAACTCTACAGAAAATTAGATCTAGAATATGTATTCTGGGCAAAATTAAAAAAGCGTGCAAGTTTCCAGCACACACCAACTTCGTTTCTGGGATATGTATCAAGAAGCTATCCAAATATATCCTGACAAAACATCACGATTTCCACCAAGCCTTTGTGAAACAGACTGCAACATGATGATTTGTAATGATGTACAAATCATGTAAAGGAAGCCACTATTTTATCTGAAGTTCCCACATGAGTAAAAGTAGAAGCTGCTGCACATACCAGATTTCCTTTTCCTTTTTAATAAAAGTATATTAAAAAACAACAACATCAACAAAAACCCCTAACAAACAAGGTTTCCAAATCATTATCTTTCTTCTCTACAGGGAAATTGTGCATATAGCCTCTAATTATGCCAATTATGAACACGTGGGATTTTAGTTATTATAAACACACTTTCCTTCCACTGACAGTGATTCAAATCCCATCCTACGGATTGATTTGCAGCCCTTAAAATCAGACCCTTTCTTTTGTTAACAAGCACCATCCCTTTGCAACTGCCATTGGAATAAGATGGCAAAATGAACAAGAATATCTCCTCTTTTTACATTTTCTACAGACTATACATTAAACACAGGATGTTGTAATTAGTGTAAAAAAAATGAAATTGTTTAAGATACTGTCCTGGGCAGGGCAGCACAATATAAGCTAAAAATATTAACTATAATTGGGAAGAAAATAAGACAGGAAATAAATATCCAAAACTTACCCCAAATTCTGTGCATGTACTCTAATCCTTAGGTCACAACTAAATCCTGCAGTAACTGGTAGCAATTGCCCATGAGAAACAAAAGCCCAGACATTTTACCCAGGAGCTATAATTTAAGTAGTTTTCCTTTTCCAAAGCCAACACGCTTTTATCACATCTCTGTGAACAGTAATTTTTTGGATACAAACCCAGCGTGCTACCCTGTCTTAACCACTATTGCCACTACTCTCTCCTTCATACTGCAGATTCATATTCATTTATGTCCTAATAATAATATTTATGAAATATAACACTTGGCATATACAGAAAAATGCAACTTGGCTGCTAGCATTCATAATTTTAGAATGCAAATAATTAGAATTAATTACTGGTAGGCAGCCACACGCAACATTCCTGACACACCAGTAGCAAAGCACACCTGATGTCTCCCCAGGTTCTACAACTGATGTGCGTCTGTATCTAACACATGGGGATAAATTCCTCCTCATCCCAGTGGCTTTCATGAAAACTGACCTAGCAAAGAAAGAGTCCCTTAAACTTCAATCCATACCCAGTCCTCCCTAGAGACAAAAACTTGTCATATTAAGGCAAGAATAAATTGTCTTTTTATGTTATTAAAAATCTCTATTAAGTGGAGTGACTCCTCTTGAGTATTTTGCAACACAATTAGTCGAGAATTTTTTTTAAAAGGGTCTTAAAGGATGCATTGTTTTAGCAATTCGATTGAGCTGTATTCTCTGAATAGAACTCCCAGAAAGAACAAACACTGCAGGTTTTCCTGAGATTAACACAAAAAGCCTGAACTGGCCTTGTACTGAATGGTGAAGCCTGAAGTGTCAGGAAGAAGACTGTGTATGTGTGCATCTCTTTTACACTTTTCTCTTCTCAACCCTGTCACTGGTAAAAGCAAATGGAAGAATGGTTTGAGAGATCATGAGAACCCCATGTCCTTAGGGCAAGAGGAATGAATCCCCATTCCGGCAACCAGAGTTAAAATGGGCCTAAGGAGATAAACTTTGATGAAAGAGTATCATATCCTCTTTGTTACAAAGAGTAAAGGTACATAGAAGAATGAAATAATAACAGTAATATTCTAGTTTCAACCTGCTGTGTTCCCAGTCTTTCTCTTGCTTTTGGTTTTGAAAAGAACTAATACTCTCCAAATACAATTTTCAAATCAATTTTGCATCTATCCTTATTAGTTTAAGCTAGACCGTGTTCTTCTCATAGGCTTACGATAATGGTACCTAAGATACAACCAGAAACCTTCCTAACATGAAGACACATGACATCTACTGCTCCACCTTTGTCCTGTATGGACTGTTATTCTGTTATATAAGGAAATCGGATTAGCTTGACATAATTTGCTCTTGACAAATCCATGTTGTCTGTTATCTTCTGAGCATTTACAGTTTATTTATTAGTCACAGTATTTTTCTAGTTGATCTGAAGTCAACTGGTCTACAATTTCCAAGCAACTCCACCTCTTTCCTCCTTTCCAGTCTTCTGATACCTCACTCATCCCCCCCATGACTTTTCAAAGTTAGCCATTAATCACACTGACATCTCATCCACCATTCTTTAACTACATTAAAACCAAAGTCCTCAGACCCAGCTGATTTCAAAACATCTCATCTAAGTAAGTTCCCTGCCCATCTGTTGCAACCTTTCCCTTTGCATGCATTGGAGGGCACCAACCCTTTCTTCGCTCTTCCCAAGGTGGATGTGTAGACCAATTTCTTGTTACTGTGGAAAGCATCTGCCTATTCCATCTCACTTTTTTCTCTGGCCTTTCTGACACTGTCCCCAAATGCTTATTCTATAATGTTTAGTCTAACCCAACGGCCTTCACTGCTCCCCCTATTTGGAAAGGTGCTTCTCATTATCATCATGGAAAGATTGCTAATTCAGCAAACCTGACCTCTTCCTACAGTTGCTACCTTTCTTCTGTGATGGAATTGTTTTTATGCCCTCTTTGTATTTATTTGTTTATTTTAAACTAAAACAACTGAAAGATTTCTTGAAAATTTTGCCTTTCCACTACTGTGGAGTTCTTACTTCCCAATCTGAATACGTCAGTATGCTTTCTTTTAAAGCACTACTTTCTTTATATATTATTGGTTTTGCTTCTTGTCAGATGGCTTGCAAATGTTATCATTTCATAGGCTCTCTCACTCCATTTACATTAAACTTGTATATTCTTAAATAGTTTTTCTTTCTTGATTAGACCCAAGTTTAGAACTTCTCCTTTAAAGCTGCTTTCTCTATCCAATACACAAAAAAGCTTCAAACATTCCAGACCATACTGGTTGTATGTCTGGATTGGGAAAAATTCCTATTTGCACAAAGTCCTGTGCTTTCCATAATTCTATGTGATAACACAAAGCTGCATCCACATGGATCCCTCCTGCCTCAGTGGCCTTTATGAGCTGGCTCATAAATCATCATATCCAGTGCTATCTGCCTGTATAGGCTGCACCCCCGAGCAAGTGCATGCCATGTATTGAAAGACAAAACATCTCTCCTTTTTGGTTGTTTTTGCTTCCTGACAAAGCGGTATCCTTCACAGTAATAATCTAGCTATGTGAATTATCTGATTAATTCTCTTTAATAGCAACTATAAATCACGATCATATATCAAGCTTTTTTTTTTTTTTTCTTATTTACTTCCCTGTTTCTTGGATTGGAATACACTTTTAAGGTGATCTGGAAGCAATCCACCAACCTGTTTCTTGTACCAGCTTTAAACACATGAACAATCACTTCATACCTCTGGTTTTATAAATGCTTGACTAGTTGTAGCTATCTGTATTAACCTCCAAGTTTTTCCTATCCCCCTCTAATTCCAACTTAAAATGTTTGTGACCGTATTATCAAGTTAGTATGTAAACATGCACATCGACTTTGTCAAGAGGTGTGTTCTAGTGAACACATTTGGTCACCTCTTGTATTATCACTTCTACTTGTTAAGAAGAAATTGGATGAGGAAGAAAACAGCAGAATAAACAAGTAGTTCCTAAATCATACTGTCAGGAGAGTTCCACCAACTGATGTGGGCTGGTCCAATAACCCTGTTTTTTGCATTAATAACAAGCTGGGCAAAGTCTAGCTCTACCTGGCAATGTAGCAAAATCAAGTGGATTCAGAGGTTTGACAACCTTATCTACATTGTGCTAAAAATCTCCAGATGCTATGATATAATTGAAAATTTAAAAGCAGTACTACCTTTTCCTACCTTGCTTCTCAAAGACCCAACCTTCTTATTTTCTTATACACAAATCTCTCATCCACCCTTTTTCATTTTCATTCAGTACTTCTACTGCAGATTATTATCTGACTGTTTGTAGGTTCAGCTCTACATTTCCAAAGAAACAAAGCTGGAAGTTTTATACAGCTCTCTTTCACAGCCCAGAATGACATAATATAATATTGATCCAGGAACACTGCTGCTGTCATGCAGCTGACACTGTGATAAAGTAGTAAAAGTCATCAAGGGTATACCAAAAATTGTGTGGCAGCATGTCTGCAATGCAGCTGCGAAAGAACTGATGCAGCAGTAGATATATATGGAGTAAGAGTCTTTGTCAGAAAACACCAGAAAAGTTCTGCTGATTCCAATGCACAGTAATGTCAATATAAATGATGACTTTTTAAAAAAATCCTTCTTATCCCGTTTTGCTCAGTTACTACCACACTACATAATTCTACCTGTTTTAAATGGAATTACGAGTTTGTGTTGTGTTTCATTACAGCCACCGAAACAAGGAGCTTCTCTTAACTAATGATTTACGTTTTCAGGGCACACTAAACTTACAGTTTGCTAAAATAGAAACAGAAGTTTTATTTAAATAACAAACAGATGAGAGACAAAATGTTATGTTGAAAGATTTTTCTCTGATGTCACATATATTTTCCTAAAAATTGAGTTACTTCTGCATCTTCTCCAAAAATCTCAGAATTTGTATCCACAAATTCTTTTAAATGGGGACATTTATAATAGCTAATATTTTCTTATCCATAGAGCTTAGTCTTTGACTTCAAACACAGGTTATTTCACTTGTGAAGTAATAATGCTATACTACACAATGCTACTGTTATAACAAGATCAAGCAATAAATATTTGTATAGTCCAGAAATTTACCCTGGGCAGGCCTGGTTGCTGTATTTCTTATCAAAATTACATAAATGTAAAATGTAAGACCTCATTGAACTAACTTGAGGATTTGCTCAAGTACTCTCTGAAGACAAGCGCAGCTTTGTATTTCTGCTGCAACCATTATCCATGAAAAGCACTGCCCAAGGTGCACACCTTGATTGAATTCTGGCTCCTAGAGGAGACTGCATCATGCATCAGTCCACATGGTAGAGGTCTGGGCAGTCCAGTAGCTCTGTGACTTGTAAGGGTGACACTGGCTGCAGATGACAGAAGTTCTGTGGATTTTGTTTACAGTTCTAAAAACCCTATGTAATTACACATACATGCAGCTAATGCTTAAAGACCACTACTGAGACAACACGAGCACCCCAAAATTATGCAAGTCCAGAATGCAGGTTGCTTTGTGCAACTAGACTCCTGCTGTTATGTCACAGCCCTTCATCGCCACCCCAAAGGAGCACAGTCCTGGTGAAGTACACAGAATGCACTACAAAGTAAGTCAATGTCTGAGAACGTAAAGGATCATTTCATAACTCCTTAACTGAAAAACACACATAGCTATACAGTCTTCAAAGTAAAATATGTCATTAAGCATAAGATAGATGGGGCAAGAAGCTAAGAGGAAGAAGTCTGGCAAGATATGATGCAACAGATGTTGGATAAAGTTTCAGATTCAAATATTAAAAAAACATTACAGAGAACATGAAAAAATGCTCATTTGGTAGTATAATTCACACCAACATTTTGAAGTAGAATCAGGAAACGTTAAAAAAAAGTCAGAACTGTTTTTGTACGTTCTCTGATGCTGCCTCAGCTCAAGCTCTGTCCCTTCACTCACCCCCGTGGCATCAGCAGGATAGCAGGGGTGGGATGGAGTGAGCGAGAAGGTCTGTGAAATCTTTATTACAGCTCTGTTGTAAACCACCAGAAGACAAAATAGACAGTTCCAACTAGGAACAGCTGTTATTTTCCAATTAAAAATCACAAGACCAAAATATTAATTTTTCAAGCAAGTGTTCAGTTTGAGAAGCCACAACTACATTTCCTAGCAATATATTATTTTCTTTTTATTTTTTTTAAGATAGGCTGCTGAGATGTGTCTGGCATAAATAAATTAACGTAGCAAAACAGTTTATTGTCTGCTGCTGATATGCAAACAACTCCATTCCATATTGTGAAATATTGTCTCAATATGTAATGAACTGTAAAGGATTTTCCTTTGGAGGGGGAAAACGATTTGTTGACACTTTTCCAAATGTTTTACGTAGTAAAGTATTAGCTCTGTTAGACTTTGAGAAAGATTATCTTTTGCTATCATAGAAGCAAGTTAATAAAGTGACAATAACAAACTGATGTATCTGTCAAAGTTTATAGATAAGGATGTCAAGCTATAGGTTATCAGCCTACAGTACTGACACTGTTCATATATCATAGCCCCCCAACACACACACTGTCAGCATTGTTTATTTTCAGTCAGGAGTTAAATAATGACCATGTACTAAAAATGCCTTTGGGAACTGCTTTGTCTTACATACTGTTCACCTGTTTACTTCAGAGTAAGTTTTGAGTTGCTTTTGTTTAATTTTCTGTTTGAACAGCTGGTATTTATCAACTTCAAATGGACTCCAGGTCAATACACAGCAAAAAATTTTGCTGCAATTTCTACACTTGTTACACACACACAGCTTGTAAAATGCTAATGAGAACACCTTCAGCACAGCATCCAGATTCAGAGGAACACAAAAGACACCAACAGTATTGAAAGTACATCAATACTGAAAAAGGAGAAGAACATACAAAATAAAAGAGGTCTGATGTAAAAGATCCAACAATAGAAATTATAACTATTTTGGACTGTGCTCAGCAAACAACAGCATTTATTACTTGCCTTCTTACTCTTTGTATTTTCATTACAGAATTCAAACCTGTTTATTCACAAAAAGGTGGATGTTATGGGGTAGTGACTGGGATTTTTCTGTTTGTTGTTTTGGAGCAAAGGCAGAGAAAGAACTGGAGTGAGTTCTTCTGAAGTAAGAAGTAAGGCTGCAAGGAAGACACAGCCATTAAAAAATTGTTTTATCTTGAAATCACCATTTTTTTTCTCACATACATAATGATAAAATTTAAAGACTCCTATGAAAATTATTTCCTAAAAAGTTTGATGACAAGAAACAAGTTACACTAAACACTGGAAAAATACATCACAATGTGAACAGGTAAGTTCACAATGCCTAGATATAACCAGAAACAACATAAAGGGTTTCCATCTATTTATTCTTCTTTCTCTATATACCAGGCAAAGTGACAAAGATAACATTCTACCAGAAATCTCATCCTGGAACTGACAGCTCTAATTGTCATATTTGACTAAGTAAAAAAAGAATGGGAAAGATCATGAATTCTTAATTCAAACAAGTTCCTATTACTTTTTTTGGAACTGTTGTCTGAGTAAGAATCTCAGGATATAGGATGAAATTTAACATAACAGTTCAAGAATCTTTTTTCTAATCAGTGGATTTTTTCCTAAAACACTAAAAAGTGTTTTAAAAAATTAACGAATTAAAATTTGTGTATTTGGAATCTCCATTTAATGATGAAAGGAGAGGGAAAGGAATTATAACCAAAAAAAAAGTTCTTCCTCCCTCAACATTAAATTGAGCTTTTTAAGTATGAAATTTAGCAGAACTTCAGCATGAGGGGTTTTGTGCCTTATACTACCCTGCAAAAGAGCAAATAATATGAACATGAAACAAATGATAAAAATTAATTTGACACCACTTAGTACTACATGGCCTTCAACCAAGAAGACCACACATCCCAATTCTCCTGAACTTGACTTTGTAAGTAGAGCCATATCAACTAGAAAAGCAAGTAATCTGAAAGACTTGAAGATTTTTTTTAAGAAGCATTAGTTTCTCATGAAGAACACAGATACACTGAACCATGAGGCACCTAAATATACATGTCCATAAATAAAAGCTTTTTTTTTATTGTCACTGAAATTACAAACCAATGAAACATTATTTATTCTATGATATTCAGTTTAACTTAGATACCAATATGCAAAAAAAACAGGTTGATTTATGTAAGCAATATTTTTCAATCTAAGTATTACACAAAGGACTCTGAAAAGCCAGCTGAACAGCCCAGATTTGTGTCACAGCTTCCAATCCAACTTGAAATGAATAAAAATTACATAGTTTCTTTAAAAGGTTTTGATCAAAACCACCCTATTTCAACCATGATTTACATAGCTTTTACAAAAGCTACTTCAACCATTTAATCTGTACGATGACTGCAAAAATCTCTGCAATGTTTGTGAAATTCATTTAATCCAACCAAATGGAGTAGGAAGCTAACAGACCTCCTGAGCTTCACGTTGGAAACTTTTTCACAGGAGCCTAAGTCTATTGTATAAGAGAAGCCAAGGGGTGCCGAAGGAGTTGGTTGCTATGGTGGCATCTCATAAATCATCAATTATTGTCTGTTATTATGGAGGTGACAGCCTCATAAAGAGATTTGCATTTTCGGCTAATTTTAAGATTTTTTCTGCAGACATCATTTGCTTTGTAAAAGAAATGTCATGACAACCATAGAACACTTAAGCTTGTTATCGGGTAGTCAGGCATTCACTTGGCCCCCGTCACTTTGGCATTTGAGCATCGTAGCCTCTTTTGCATTATTGAGTAGTTTATCTTTACAGTTCATAAATATATTTCTAAACACGGGGACGGCATAATAGGAGAATGGCGGCAAAAGCAATGGAGGGCTCCTGGTTGCCACGGCAACCTAAACTGATCAATTCCCTGTCACTGTTTTAAAAGAGGCACCACTCTCCTGTGGCCCGAAATACTAATTACAAATGCAGGCCCTTCGCTAGCATGTTCAGCTTACAGATTAAAGCAGTTCATGCCTAATTTATCATTTAACATGTCCTCCCACATTTGTAGTGCCGTGCAGAATGAATAATAACTTCACTTGTTTACAGCATTTTCAACTTAATTTCACTAATTAGTTTTGCAGTTGCAGGAATTTTCAAGGCTGCGAACCCTGGCTGCCATGCGCAGGCCCCGTGCAGGCCCCACAGGCCCTGCGTGCAGGCCCCACACACCCCACAGGCAGGCCCCGCAACGATCGATACATGTCCCATAGGGATGTCCCCCTTTTTTCAAAAACATTGTTTTTTAAGTGACTGGGATTTATTTTTAATGGGAAGAGAAAGGAAATGATGGAAAATCTGATGCAGTTCTATAGCGTAACAATTTGTATTGTACTGTCTAACATGAAGACAAAATACTGTGCCTTGCCCCTGCAAAATGGGTCTAAGTGATGACACTTCCCAAGCCTTTGACACCGTACTTCCAGTCAAGCTTCTGAAGCAAAATTTGGCTAACACCTGGTCATTTTCCTTCTACTGAACTTTAAATATACATACACACATCTATACACATACACATCCACGTGTGCATACTTTTAGTGCATGCACATGAGCTTCAACACAGTATTTACAAAATCCCAAGCACCACTACCCTGTCCGCTCACTCAGATCTTCCTGACAAGCACCTGCAAAAAAAATGTCTTGAAAAAAACCTTTTCTGCTCTCTGCAATCTAAATACAGGACAGAAAATGAAGTACTTACAAGGGAAGCCAAACTTGTTGCACCCAAAATGCTTTCAGTTATTATTCAAACATTTATGAAACAGAACCTACTTAAGACAGTTAGTAATTAGGGAGATCCAAGATTTGACATTCTAATATTGGGAATATTCTCTGACCTTTCTGCTCCAAATAATGATATTGTAAGTTTGCATACTCCAAAACCCTCTGTCGTTGGAAAAGGCAAAAAAGACACGACCTGTAAGATTCCTATCTGGCAATATGAACGGTTTTGTGTTTGAACACTGCCGCCCCTGGGGAGCTCAGGGAGAGGGAAGGGATTTTTGGTTCCTTGGTAATATTTGTACTATCAGAGTCACAAAGGAGATCATTTGACAGCCTCTGCCCCAGGCAGCTCCTCCCTGTCATCAGTTTTACAAAAGGGCTCCTTCCCAGAACTCCTGTTAATCAACAAAAATTATACATCCAAAGAAAGTTAAAACCCTTTAGTGGCTCTCGGGGGACTTCACAAGAGGGAGCGACGAAGCGCTTCCAACTGCTGCTCAGCCCGGCAGCTGCAGCCTCTGCACTCCAGGGGCCCCCAATCCAGTCCAACAGCCTGTGCTCACAGGTGCTGCGAGCCTTCCCACACCAGCTCGGTGGCTGTGCAGCAGGATTTCTGCATTACCGCAGTGTCAAGGTTAAAGCTCCAGTGCCCTTATTTCAAAGGGAAATATGGTCAGCTCGAAGCCATGAAAACTAATCTGCTCACAAGCAGCCGTCGATCAGGAACACTCACTGAACAACACACGGGCTGGAATAGAAGTTTACGCCAAGGTGGTTTTTAATGAAACGCTGCTTCTGCCTTCCACAGTGCTTAGTCGTGTTTCATATAGTCCTGTTCCACAAATCATATTCTAACAAAAGAGCCAATGGAGGGAGGGGACAGGGGGAGTGCATGTATGCATCAATGAGTCCGTAACACAGCCAAGGCAATGGCTGCTAATAGAAATTTGTTTAAAAAAATCAGCAACAATGGAACTTTTTTTCACATATAATCTACATTCTCTGTGATTCGCATTTGTTTGGTCTTCTATTATTTAGCTCCTAGCACTCGAAGTGGATACTAAAGAGAGCATTAAGCAGAACTGAATTTTATGAACATAATCTGAGAAACAGGAGAAACAGCAATTAGGGGCATAAAACTGAAGGGACAGCACTTGCCAGCTTAGAAGAAGGACAGGCTGGGCGTCAGTAAGGAGGAAGCACAATGTGCTGTGCACCCAAGAACAACCTGTGCTCCTTCTGGCACTGCTGCTGCTTCAGAAACAGATGCCCTCCTGGACAGATGCAGGAGACGGAAGTAGAGTATTGGCCTACCTTCCCTCTAGACTCTTAATTCCTGAGGAAACACTTCTCTTTTAAGGAACATCCTTCTCTTACTGCTGTAATACAGCAAAACTTTTATTTAAACCATGCAACAATAGGTTGCACTCTACTTCCGCAGAGCACCCTTAATGTTAAAACCCACTTCTAAAGACCTTTACAGACAGTCTGCTCACCCAACCCCTCTCTATGAATAAAGCCAATACCAATAAAGGCAATTGCACAAAGGTAACACACCAGTGATGGTAAAGGGAAAGTCAGAGCACAAGCATCCATGTCAATGCAAGCCAACATGAACTCTGGACTCCTTACTTCAGTGCTGCTGCTTGTTTGCAAATAGTCATACGCTAGCAGTCCATGCTAGCTTTTCACGTCCAACGTTTTCATATTTTCTTGTATACTTACATTGATCTCCTGTCCTCCAAAAATCAAACCGTAGACATTAAGTAGAATTGAACTACACAATAATAGCTATCAAAAAAGCAGTTCCTATGTGACTGTACATAATCCCCCACAGAACTGACCACTCTATCTGCTAGTCTCATTAAAATGCTAATTCAAAACTTAACTTTCAAACAATACTAAAACAAACCGAATTATTCATCTGTGCTCTTGAATCCATCTATTATTGTCTATCTATTATTGTTGGCCATTGACCATAAAACCGTACAGCCCAGGCAACAAGGCTGTGGCCTGGCAGGTGCTGGAGAACAATCTGGACTCCCAAGTAGTAAAAGGCAAATAAATAGCTATTGACTGTACTTGGGTTTTGCCTAAACTGAACTCTTTCAGCTGCCAAGTTGTGTGATACTTAGGTCATATGTGTTTAAGGCATGCAGTGCTAACTGTGCACTACTAACTGCTACTGAAATAAAAATTATCTATACTAAGAATGATCATTCTATTTTCATAAAATAATTATGATCAATGCTCATGATTTGCCTTTTATGATTACATACGAATTCAAGATCTTGCCTCTTATTTTGGTTGTACACATAAGGCTGGTGCACTGAGTACTGGCAAAAAAAGCAGGATCATTTGACTATTTAAAGAAAAGGTTGTTCAAGTCCTGCAGTATTTAACACTTCTGTATGTTTGCCATGACACTGTACGTTTTAATTACCATCTCATCCCTACCATTCCTTATTTCATGGACTTTAGCATTCATCACCTGCAGAAACCTTTGGTCCAGAATACCCATTAGAGTTTACAGAGACGCCAGTCCAGTCACTTTAGGTTTTTGCCTGTCAAACTATACTTTTAAAAGAAGATGGTATACTGTTAGCAACATAATGCATCAAGGAGCTACATCGAAACAGAATTTCTCCTGACCCAATCCAAATCTGTTGGTTTTCAGCTTGAAATAACTAAAAGATTCCTGAGAGTTAATATAGTACCTTCACGTTATTAAATGTAACATGCAGAACATTACATTATTATGCTACACATGGCTAAGGAATTTTAGTATTCACAGGATTATGGTAATTAAGTCTTCCTTCACTTTGGGTGATGTGACACTTGCTTGACTATAATGTCACTCCACTTAAAGTCTGTGTAAACAACATTATCTTAGTCACTCTGCATTACATTTCCAACTGTGAGCAAAATTACAAGGTCAGAGTGGACAAGAATGTAGGTAATCCCAAGGAAACATCATGTAAATGACTAGCTCAAGGTTCAAGCTGGGTTTTCAAGGGTGGTAAAAGGCTTATGTACTACACCAATATTTTAGTATTGTTTTGTAGAAGGTACTAGCAAAATTCACTTCAACTTGTAGGGACAGTTAGTCAGTCAGAACACTGCAAACTTTCTTTTGCCAGTAAGGACTCAGCTGTCAAAGATATGTAAGGAGTAAAAGAACTGATTCTGCACAAAAAAAAAAAAAAAACTGTATGAAACTAGATTATTAATTAAATCTGTAAGTGACAGATGCAAACAAAGAAATATATATTTCAACGCCATCCTTAACATAACATAATAAAATCTCCATTAAACTGTCAGTCAGGCAGCTGGGAAAAAAATATTAACCTCATTGTTAAGACCAATTTGTCTAATTCACATAGTTGAATTTGCTTTTGCTTTGAATATCAAATAGAAAAGCATTTACAGTCTTTTTTTTCTTTTTTTTTTTGTGATTTTTAACTGTCAAGCAGACAAACGTGCAACTGAATCTCTTTTACCCTAACAACACACAGGCATTTCTCCATCTATATACATTTTGAAAAAAACACTGCTGAAGGGCACAACGATGCATAGCACAGCATGGCCAGTTAAGCTGGGGCTGCTGAAGCTACCAGTAACAGTGGCAGCCTCCCTTCAGTAACGCTTGTTTACTTCTCAGTCTAGTTGGTACGCTTTTTAGCCTTAAAATGGGTAAACTACCTAAATTTAAAAGTTGCAATCCTACAATCTGCAGGCAATAGCTTTCAAGTCTATTACCTACATGGGTTTGGAAATGTACCAGTTAACCTCTTGTATCATAAAATTAACTGAACAGACAAAGACTTGTTAGCAGTTAAAAATTGCACAAGTTGTTCTAACACTGTAAAAATACACAAACATTCAAGCCTACATACTCGGAAGCCTAAGAAAAACCTGCTTGGGCTGGGATTTAGCTAGCCACATCCATACTGGGGCTGTAATAATTTCTGGGAATTCCACTGGCACAGAAGTGGTACCCAGGGAAATGTCACTGACATATCAGACACTCTGAAATGTCATTTCAGTCATTTCTATCTTAAACAGGAGCTGTGGGAAATTTAATTAATGACAAAACTGAACTGTTTCAAGTTCTCTCAGGTAGGAATTATGTTCGTAAGTTCACTGATAAAAACAGGTCTTTGCCAAAAATCCTACAGGAGTAAAATCTCTCCATGCCAACTTTAAAATTGCTACTGTTAAGAAAGTGGATTGCCAAGAAGACCAAAGAGCCTTCCCCAGGCTCGCTCCTGATTTTATGCTGCAGAATCACTAGTTTTGGTAAGAATACAAGACAAAGTCCATAATCTGATCAGTGGCCACTCAGCCTGCATTCTTCTTAAAGTTTAAAAAATAATCTCTTTCCACCACTTTCCACTTGCACAATGTACAAATTTGGCTCTTTCTTCTTTGCTGATGTTATCAGAATGGCCATACGGTCAGAGTAGGGTTTGCATCTCACTGAAAGCACAAAGTTGTGCATTTACTTGGCTGCTTTTGGAGTAAGTTAGAGTGGAACTGGTGACAATGCTCCCTTCTGTAAATTCATGGAGGGCTTTGAAGATAAGACACGGAGACTGTTTCCCTGTCAAACCTAAATTAAAAGAGCTTAACTCAGTTATACCACAGATTATACATTACAAATTATTGGTAGCTTTTTGAAAGTCGTTTGCAGATCAATACAGTGCTCAAACTTAAGGTCCAGAAGTATACATCCTGTCACTAAGGCCAAAATCAAAGTACAGTGCTTGGTGTGAAGGAAATAAGGTGTCTCCCAGCTGGGACTGCTTAGAGATCTATGGACAGGAAAGGATGTGCAAATACAAAAAGCAGCAGATCTGTTCTTGGGAGACAATGGGACAGACGGAGTGGGGGGAAGGAGTGGGAAGGAGATGGTACCAGTTAGTTCGAAGCAGTCCAGAATTCCACATCATCTGGTAACCCTGTTTGGTACAAAGTCCATTAGGTTCCCAAGGCTTGAAATGCGGATTGAACAGAGGGCTGACAGCTGATCCCACAGGCTGAGCTGACAGAAAGCTCTAGTGAGTTGAGTGTGTCCTTCACAACACCGTAGCAGAGCAAGAGATGCTCTCAGTGTCTTCTGATGTCTTTGAAGAATTCTGTCATTTTAGCCCACTGTCGTAATTAGTTATAACCAGTAAATCATTCCACAGAAGAAGTATTTCAGTATTAATTTACAAATCGTACTTGTTATTTATGGTATATAATAATGGTACTTTGGTATGGTATACATATAAATATATATGTATGTATAGTATATAAATGGTATACATTTATAATGTATTCTTACTACAGGATTTAATAGAAAAACAGATAAAAATGAAGTGCATATAATATTACTAATACAAACAGGCAAAATATAGGGATCAGTGACTTGGTGTCTGCTTTGGCAGGAGCTGAATTTGGTCTAATGACTTATGGTTCTGATTTAGTGAGGGTTCCCTATCACGTACGACTTTGTGACTTCTTTAGTATGTTTTCTTTAAAAAGTAAAGGTTTTTTGTATGAGATTGGAATTTAATTGTTTCCTTTTTAGACAAATATGCTTTTGGATGGATGCTGATGGAAAGGGCAATCAGATGTCAGAAGGGCAGCAGTACAGTGAGATTATGTGCTGAGGTCTAGGGCAGGACAGGCAAACAAGGGGGGGATTTTGGATCACTTGAGCAGATCCTTATAAATAAAATCTCAGATAACAGGCTTTGTTTATCCTGCATAAATGCGTATCAGCAGGTCAAATCAACTTCTGTTATGTTAACTACTTAAGTTACTTTCTTATTAACAAATACGCCTGATAACATAACAGAACTCTCTCATCTGTGAGCATCTGGAATGCAATTTAAAAAAAAGTAAGAAATTAGGAATGTCATGTCCTGCATCTAAAAGCAATGAACTGTCCTCTTCCCATTTGGGAAAAAGAATGAAATAAACGGCAGCACGAGAGTGCTTGTGTGGCAGAAAGTCAGCAATACTCATATCTCATGGCACAGAAACTAGGAAAGAAACTGTCAATGCTAAGCATGCAAAGAACGTCCTGCTTTGCAGAATACCGCACTGTTGAATTAGACATATTAGACATTACAGATTTCAGTTTCCAAAACATTGCTGAGGCTATTTAGAATGAAAATATTTGAAATCTCTTTTTAGACTTGATAGCCGTGTGTGTGATGATGGCACTTTCTCTGTACCCATTAACAAAGCACTCCCAAACATGATCATTAAAATTGCTACTAAATAAAGCTGAAATAGAAAAACACATAAAAGCTTTTGATTCGTTCACCAAACCTCTCCCCCAAAATCAAATCTGTTGTCATCCCCTACCGCCCACCCCATGCAAGCATGAATACCTGAAGGGGGAGCAGGTAAAGATTCCTTCAGAAAAAGACAAAGCAAAACACTCGCTTCTCACTGAGAAGAGTCACACTGATGTATATCGATGCCCTACCAAAGTGATTAGTTTTGTAAAATTTGACAAACGCTGCTTTGATATGGTTCCTTCTCTAACAAACTGATAACAGTCTCAGAAAAAAAACACCACCCCCCACACCATCCATACCCATACACCTGCCCACACACTAAAGACAAAAAGCTGCTGAACGGCAGCTCTCCATAGGCATCTATCCCCTCAGACACCATGAAACAAATGCTGAGCTTCCCAAGGCTGCTGCTCACTGTGCTGCTCTGCTTCCCTGCCCCTTGGACATCCGCAGGTGGATGCTACGGCCAAGGCTGCTCACGTGCACTTTGTCTGTCCTTGGCCATGGGCACCACGCTGCATGCAGCACCCGAGGTGTCCTTGGGACGCCCGATGGCACCCAAGCATCAGGGTAGAGGAGGTCCAAGAATAAGGGAGCCACTGTAACTTCTCTACGGAGGGTTCCCAACTCACCAGGGCACTCCTGCAATGCAGAGACCGGCTGGGAGAGCCCCTCTGTCCTGTCCGCAGCACATCTGTTCATTACGCACTGCACATTTTCTTGCACATGCCAATAACAAAAAAATAACAACAGAAAGCATTGTCTTTAACTGCGTAATGAGGTACTTGCTGAAAATATGTCCTTCAAAAATATTACCTCCTTTGGCAGCAGAAGTAACTTGAAAGGTAGACATTTTAACATGCAATCCTGGTAGCACACACTAACATCCTCCTTCCTCTGTATGGCAACAGAAGTTAAAAGGCTTCAGTGTGCTTTTTGCACACTACAGTGCTGAACAGATATAAATTTGAAGCATCTGAAAATCAAGTAAATCCTACCAAGATAGCATTTCTTTACATTGTCTGCCCAATTCTATTTAAGGTAACAGAAACCTGCTTTTTTGGTATTTAGTATCTCTATTTCCAATGGTTTAACAAATTTAAAATTCATTCTTTGCGACTTTAACCCCCTAGCGGTGAGAGTGCTCCCTCAGCATAAGAGTTATTCAAAACACACCCTTCTGTGCCGAGAACCTATCCCTGGGAATTGCTGGAACTCTAAGGACCTTCTACTTTTTGAAGAGCTTCAAACTAAGTCCAAATCCCATTAAATCTCATGATATTCCTTTTCTCCCTTTACAGTTACCCACCACCCAGTAGCTCACTATTCCTTTTACTTCATTTTTTGATTTCTCCTTCCTCTGTATTTAGTCCTCCTTGAATAATGTGGAGGTTCACCACTTTTACTCCTAAATTTTCTAGTAATTTCTTACAGATTTTATTACAGTCATGCTGGCAACACTACTAAATTTACTTCCTTTTCACATATGCTTGAAGAGATCCTTATGTAAGACTCATTTGATTCAATGCTCAATATAAAAAAATGAAAGAAATGTAGGAAAGCCAAACGTAGTTTGTCTTTACCAATACTCAATACTAGGTCATGTCACTTGGTGCAGGAAACTCAGAGTACCACTCTACTGCAATGTGTTCGGAGGACTAACTCAGATGACGAAAAAAGAAACACAGAATTTTTATCTTGCTAGAAAACTTGAGTATTTTAGCTCACTGCAATGCAAAGTGACCATATGTGAGGAGATGCCTCCTCCAAACCCCTCTGGGATCTGTTTCCCTGTGCCACTCAGCAGTCGCGCACGCAGACTGCAGCAAATTTCGTTCCGACACCGCTCTTCACCATAGCAGCTCCCCCAGAGATGTGCACTTCAGTTATTCCAAACATCTGGGGGGGGAGGAAGGGGCAGATTCGAGTCTTCAGCAGCAGAAACTTGTAACAAAAACAAAGATAACACTATTATAGATGAATTCAGTATCCATCATAGCAGGCATACAAAACACATTTTTATGTGTTTCAAAGCACACAGTCCCTGAATTCTCTCAGAACTGACTGACTATAATTGCCATATATATTGCCATATATCTGTATTGCCATGCAAACAGCAGTCTTAAATATTTTAGAACTCAGGGCTAGACATTTTTTCCACTTTTTTTTTCTTTTAAGTTGAAGCAATACATTTTTTTTAAGCAGAAAATATTCCACTACATTCTCATTTAAACAAAATTTGGGAGCACATTTCAGAGGTACTAGAAGAAAAAACGGGCATTTTATTTCTTTTCTCCACCTTCTATACTTTGGTAATATTTTCATTTTTTTTTTCCAAAGAACTTGTGTTCCAGAATGACAGAAAATAGAAAAACAGAAAAATATTCAAACTTTGGAGTAGTCCAAGCTTAAAATACTATACAAAACGTTAACTTCCTTAGCACATTGAGAAACTGAACTGTCTCTCTTCTGTACAGAGTTTCTAAATTATTCAGGGACTACATTCTACAAATGCATCTGCGCGAGTACAAGTGTGAGTCAGTTCCATCTATTTGATTCTTCTACACGTGGTACTTCCCTGGTGGTTATCTAACGAAAGTGATGCTGAGCAGAAAGCACCGCTGAACACAACTGGGTGTAATGGGAAAGTCTGGTGGGTTTGAATAACTCCTTTTAACTTTTTTTTCTAACCTCATCCATTTCTGATGTAAATTGCCATCTTGATGACTGCTAAGCTCTCTTTTGTGTCCTTCCAATTTCTAGTCCTGAACCATACATTAAATACATGTATATGTTGGCTGTCAGAATAAACAGGACAATGAGTGACAGGTGAGTCCCTCCGTGCTGAGTGTTATAGAATGGAAGGTATCGTCGTACATCTGATCTCTGAATGCTATTACAGAACATCTGAACAGGACTAACACTAGAACAGCTGTACAGATTCAGGTCACGAGTCCCTCCATTTTGTCCCCAGCACCAGGCACAGCCGGGTGCCTAGGGAAGGATAAGACCTGGGCAATGATGTGCACGATTCCCACCCCAAAGCTCCCTGAGCCGCTATGGTTTGGCGATCTGGTTGGTAAGTCCTGTGCACCTCTGCTCCACATCCTTGCCCTTCAACATCCTTCAGCCAGGAGTTTTGCAGGTGAGCCACCCATCTCATGAAGTGCCATCCTGTTTGTTTGCGTAACAGAGTTTTAAGTGCACTTTGCAAACAAAATAGCAAAGACTTCTGCATGGAAAGAGTATTAATTTTTATGTATCTATTTCATTATGTATAACACCACTTAAAATAAAAAAAACATCACATGCAAAAGAGAATTGACAGTAAGCCTGCAGGCCAAAGTACAATGGGTTGGAGATCTCTGAAGACCTAAATACTACAACGGTAGTAAATCTGCAAGCTATTCTTCTTCAGAGTGCTACAGCAATTATGAATGTCTTTCACGGAAGAGAACAAAAAGTGTTGTATTCTTAAGATAATGTCATTTTTCCATTCTTCCTGAGACTGAAATTATATCTAACAGACATAACTTAAAGATCATAAATAAGGCCAAAAGGAAGAGTTTGCAGTGATTGAAACAGCATCGAACAGCACTGTTCACTCAGGGGACCTAAATAAAAATCCACATTCATTATTCAGGCTGTTACACAAATCAATTCAGATCTTTACATTATCTGTGTACTCCTCTGCTGGACAAGTTTCTAGCTGCTGCATTGCTGAATTTACTAGTCTTGCCTTTAAATAGGTTATGGGTGGTCACAACTTCTTCCTATTTCTCTTGGAAGCAGAGTTCATAGCTCCAGGTATGCACGGTAATACTTTAGACCACAGACAGAAGTAACAAACTTGCAAATACTCCAAGCACAAGCTTCTTCCTTTCATGCTCCATGAAATGAAATGGGCTGGATATAATAATTATAAGCAGCTCTGTATCATTTATGAGAACATTATGCAATCATTTCAGTGGTTTGAACAGTCCTGGAGGGTGTTTACTGACTTTCCTATATATTTATGAGGTAATTCTCTTCATTTCAAATTCTAAAAATTGTTACAGTTCTTGCAAACTTACTTCCATCCTAAGAATTCACACCCTCTGACTTGCAGTGCTTTGTCACTGAAAAATACATAAAAACTTTCTTTATTGTGCCAGTACACTTTCTTACTAGTTCCTTAACTTTGGCTCAAGCAACCCTAGAAAGAGTTTCTTTTCTGATTTTCAATTTTCTTTTTCCCAAGAATAATTCAGGAACCAAAAGAATTTAGAACTGTAAATATTTCCAGCACTTTTGTTAAGAATTGCTGCTGTTTGCCTTCATTTTAACCAGCTTAGATGGGTTCTCCTTTTCCTTGAGGATACTTCACTACTGTCCACAAAGGAAATACACATGCATTCTGCTAAGCAGGCGAGCTACATTTATGCTTCTATTGGTGTTATATGCTACAGCTACTGATAACAAAAAGTTGTTTATGTACTCGAACAAGAAAGCCAAAATTGACTTGAAAGGAATCTGATGAGTCTTAATGCAAATAATACTTAGACCCAGCCTGCAAAGGCTTCAAAAAGCTTAATGATTTTCTCAGATGTGCTGTAACAACAAAGAATCTCATGGTTCAGTGTCAAATGTCTGCTAGAAGCCAATGTTCATCACTACCAGAATGACTTGTTCATCATAGATTCCATCAATAATTGCTGCAGTATGTGAATGTGATCAATGGAGCTCTCATCAAGTATAAATCAAGCTATGTATTTTCTAATGGGACCTTCACCATTCTCAGGGATCCTATTCAACAGTACGATGCAGTCGATACAGCAGCTCAAGTGACCAGATATCTTTCTCAAAATGGCAGTTATTTACAAACACAAAACAAGAAAAACATCCTAACATTCTTGGCGTAGGACTCTTAAATAACGTGCTGGCATGCTGCAAGAGACGTACGTGTAAGAAAGCTCCTGCCTAGCACTAGATTGCATTAGGCCTGCACTTAAAAGCTGCACAACGTAAACGTAAATGTTTAAATTATCTCTAAACAGTGATGTCAGTGGCAAAACTCTAATGGATCAAGACCACAAAATACGGTATGTATCAAAGATAAAGGGAAATATCAAGTGACCTACTAGAGCTCCTCATTTATTTCCTAGAAAATTGATTTAATTTCTAAAAGTTGACAGCAAACTTAAGCAGGTTCAGGTGGATTTTTTGGTGTCACTAGCTGAGCAAAGCCTGCCGAAGCAAAGGGTGAGATACTGCTTGCTTTCTATCTCCCTTTTACCAGTTTCTTGTTTTTACTATGCATTTTAAAACATGGTTGTTGGACGATCTGCCATAGATGGATGCAGACTCACGTGCACCTGTGCATTTTACCACAAAGATTGTTTCTTTTGGTAAATCACAAAGGATGCTTTTTACGTAAGTTCAGACTCTCAAGCTGGACCTTTATATGTCAAACGTGAGGCCATAATTGCATCTCATTTTCTTGAGTATATTAGTTTTTAAAAAATCAGGCATCTTGAATTTTACCAGACTGTCTTTTTATGTTCATATTTTCAGTAACTAAATAAAGCTAAAATATTATATAATTAGACAAAATATTTTTGAACAGTGTAATTTTAAGACTCATCTAGTCATATCATCTCTTTTTAAGAGCCTATTTACATGAGTTTTAAATTGAATGCTATATTTTGGTAATTCCAGATGAGTTTTATGCTAAGACAGCGCTGCAAAGCTTTCGGCCGGATCTGGCTCATTTGCCACTGCTATTTCAGAAGGAAAATTCCATCTCAACAGTCAGACACAGCAAGATGGGTATCATCGGAAGAGCAGCAAGAGCCAAAACCCAAGCTAAAAAGTTCTGTCTCGGACCCTGGTACACACTGCAGATAGTTTCCCAGACTGAAGTGCTCTGCTCATGCTCTGAGAAACCTGCCGAGGATCAGACACGTCATTTCCACGCACACACCCGTTTGCCCCATGACCAATAGTCCCTAACACTGACAGAACAGAAATCTTCCTTTAAAAAGACTGAATACCCATAAGTCTTCTCTGATTTGAAGGGTTTCCTAGTTATAAATCTAAAATGTTTAGACATTTAATCCGATTTTGGGAGATGGGGAAAATGAGATGTCACAAAACAATGCCAGCCAGCCCAGCGGGTTGAGCAGCACACCCTGCACGCTGTGAATCCCAAATACTTTCAGGCATGAAGTAAAAGCCAAGCTGCTCAGCCATGCCAAAATGTCGGAAGCTGCAACTTCTCATGGTAGTAAAATCTCAGGCATGCTCGTAACAATTCCACAGGCAAAAGCTGAGGTGTGCAGAGCAAGGCACCTGAGCTGAGAGGCACGCTGCTGGCCCCAGTCATTCAGGAACCCCCTCTGCCAAAGGAGCTGGTCCCAGCCACATCCTGGAGGCTCTCCCAGGATCTCCACATCCTCTGGCACTACCTGTACCCATGGCATCAGTGTGCATACTTCAAAAAGGACACTCAATGTTATAACCCAAGGCACGCTACGAAAAAAAACTGTACCACTCCCTAGTGACAATCAGTAAGATCGTCTGAATATTGGAAAATAATTTCCGACTTTTTCTCCCATGTTCATCAACATATTTTTACGTTGTTAAAATGACCAGAACAGTGCTGATCTGGAAAAGTGAACAGGGAGCCTGCTTGCTTTGTGCTTGTTAGACTTTGTGCTTGAAAGAGAAAGGCAAAAGAAGCAAGCGCACAGAATTGCTCAGTTACGTGTACAACTGACATATAGTCCTCTTTTTATAATAATTTCTGATATAAAAGAAATAGAGTTATATATTGATATATAATTCAGGAGATTTTATATTTTTCAATTAAATGCCTTTCAACCTTTGCTCTTTAAAGGTTATAGAAATTCATGATTTTAGCCTCTCTTCAGAGTTCCTATCTTTAGTCATAAGGTCAATCAAATTCCCCTTTTCAAATGTTACATCTTTAAAAATATGGTAACCAGAACAAAAACAATATCCTAAGTGAGGTCAGGAGATTTCCTAACCTTCACATATATTCCTTGCATTCTTATTCCATTACTTATTAATGTACCTTTCTTCCCATTTTTCCCCCTCTACGATTTATTTGTGTTTTCAGTGATTTTACTGATGTCTCCACAGGTTTGTAATTATAAATAGATCCAAATGACTTCAACTCTTTTGGGGGCTGCTTCTTTGCTACAAAAATTTGCAGAAGAATTTGCAGGCTTGCCTGTCTTGTCTTACTCTATAAATACTGCTAATGAAATACCACACTGCTTGATGTTTCAAAGCTATTTTAAGTTCACTTTCAGAGGCAATTACACTAAAACACAAACTTTATAAACTTGCAGGAGTTACACGTGCAATCGTTTCCAAGTTACATATACCAAATTCAGCTGCCCCACTAAAATTTGACCATTTATTTAAAGAAATTCAATCATGCAACTGCTCAAAAAGCAAAAACAAAAAGAAAAAAACAACCTCCAACTACTGCAAAGCTGCATTGTGTTTCCCTGTTTCAATGAAGACACAACTAACTGCAAGAAATATTAAGTTTCAAAGCTTTTTAAAATGTTTCATATTGCTGTGTAGAGGAACAGAAAACTAGATGGTAAACATTATATATAATCTGAACAAAAGAAATCACCTGAACAAAAATATTTGTAAAGACAAACTGAACTTTCTTTCCTTTCTCTTCTTCTGATTTCATTTCAGTTAGAGCTAAATTGCTAGGTCTTCAAAATTGTTCAAAGAAACGTAGGCATTAATCTACAGCCTAAGGAATTCATATAGAACTGAGTCCCACTGTGGTCAGTATCACAAATACTCAACATGCATGATCTCAGGCAGAAGAACATAGGGTCAGTTTTGCGAAGCTACGAGGCCTTTAACACGTAGTACAGCAAAAGGACAATGTTTATCCAATTGTATGCTGCATGTCGTTTTGTGCGATTCAAAGTTAATGAAAAGATTTTTCCTCTGAAACAGGAATCAGCATTGCAAAGGCTGCTCGGTTTTCTCATCTTTAATGTTGGCTTATTGCACAACGCAAGCATCTGTAGCAGTGCTCCCCCTCTCACCACTCCCCCACAGGACAAAGGTTTATATTAAAGCTAACAATTCCTTCCCAGAGAACAACTATTGCTGGCTTGTTTAGTCCAAACACTTTAATGCAGTAATAATTTAATTACTAATACTACAGGGTCAGTGCTGGTCGTGGGTTTGGGCCATCTCAAAACAAATGACTCACCAATTCTGCCATTTAAGAAAACGTTTCTCCCACGAGGGCTTTGCGAGCCACAGAAGCATTGCTGTGCGTGGTCCCTCCTCTACCACTGATGTCTAATTTTCTAATCTGGTTAACATATTTTGCTGTCAGGGTTAAGATAAACCATCTGGACAATTTTGCCACAAATTCTTTCTTGGCTAAATGTAGTTTTTGTTGTAATTTGCTTCATTTCCCCCTAATACAACAACAGAATGTTGCTCGTGGAGACGCTCTGCTGCCCCGACAGACCCTCGTATCGACTTCAGTATGTCTCCCCACACACCATTTCTTTGTTTCAATGTTACCAGTTTCTTCTTCAGCATCTTCTTATAAACGTGATACTGGACCCAGTCCCTACAAAACGTCAATCCCATTGATGTCCTGGAACAACGAATTCAGACTACAAATAAAGAGCACAGCTCTCACAATACTCTTTGGCTATTTCTTACTAAGCATCTCCTGAAACGTGTTTAACTTAGCGTAAGAAATTAAAGCCAACGGAACATGGCAAGGGGGAAAGTCAGGTTTGATATTTCCCCCATTCTTCTTTTCTGAATAATTTTATCAATTCTGTAACTCCTGGTCCTTCCAAGACTGCTTCTGCCACCATTTGTCATTAGCTGCTAGATTCACTAACCATATTGCGAAGTTTATTTCTCAGATGCTCTTTTAATTTTGCACTAAATCAACTTATATTCCTCATAATTAAGTGAAAATGCCCTTTTTGTCAAGTAGCTCTGTAATCAAAACTTTCCAATTTCTAAAAGTAATTTAATTCCACTAAATATCGCCTAATGTACACAAGCAGCTCAAATTCTGACATTACTGATACCATATTACTCTGCACTGTCAGGCATCAGTTTTGAGTTTAAAAGATTACACCCTAAATCCAATTTCTCTTGGGTTTCCTGTCTTGGTTAGTTATAGCTGTTCTTTTCATGAAAAGCCATTTGTCAGAGGAGACTTCAACATTCGTCGCAGTATTCCTCCTGCTCTTCAGGTGAATACAAGATGCCACAGAAGTGGTCAGACTGGAGACTAAATAGAAAATACCCCAGAAGCAGCCATGGCACATGCTTCCATACCACACAGCAGCAAACTGCCTCGGCTCCAGGTTTTGGAGAGACCACCACCAAAGCACTGATGTCTAATTACAAACATGTGGTCCAAAAATGCAAAATGTGGCAGTCAGTTTGGGGAGAGAGAAGGAAGAGTTCAGAAATTTGACTTCATGACTCAAATGCAGCAAACTTCTTGTTCTTTCTTTCTTTCTTTCTTCCTGGAGATTCCAATTGCTGTCCTTTCTCTTTACTGCTACTATCTTTTATGTGGTATTTGCTGCTATTCTGCCTTGCACTGTCTAGGCACAGTCTCTTTATTTTTTGTTACTGAAGTATTTCTGTGATTCCTTATACATATTTTCCCAGCTGTAATGACTTAAAATGCTATTCTTACAATATTAGTGTATTTCTCATTCCAGGTGAAGATTATGTTCAAAACATGCCCTGGCACTCCTTTTTCCCATTAAAACCTTGTCCACAAGTAGACTGTGGGATTTGAGTTCCTTCCATCAACCTCCGAGCTCTGCCACTCACCCCAACGCTACCAATTCTGAGAACCTCAGCTGCCACACAGGGCCACCGCTTCGGCCTGCTTGAAAGTCCAGTGCTTATTCAAGTCATTTCTTACTCAATTTTTAAACCCTGAATTCACATTATTCATTGCCAGTCACTTTCTAAGTATCAGATTTAAGTATTCTCAGATGCACTTGTCAGTGTACTGTGCCCTCCTTGAAAGCAACTTCTTCAAGGAAGCCAAAGACCACCAAGAAAGTAACAGGGAGAGATTTATTTGGCTATTTCACAAATCACAACTGTTCTCTTTTACATCCTCAGCCAGAATCCCAGTCTTAATAGGCATGTCACCAACACAGTAAGATGCCCCCACTGAACTCGACACATCACAGCGAGGCGAAGGCACAGCGGTGCTGAGCAAAGGGCCACGGCTCCATCCAGCCCAGACAGCCTCTCCCTGCAGTTCATGCATTTCTCCAAAAGGCTTTTAAAGGTTTTTCTTACTTGCATGATGAAGAGTCAAGTACAACTCCGAGACATTTTCCATACCTTAAAAAAAAATATAGGGATTATTCATTTTAACCATATAAAAAGTTATAGGGGGTCCCTTCACACCTGATAGCACATTGAAATCCCATTAACTGCACATTTGATGGGTCAAAAAATTCATTTGCCTGTGACTGTTCTAGTCAAATATTTTTGTTATTCTTCAATTAAAATATTTCCTGGAACGGAGTTGAAATTTAACCTGGAAGAGACATTCTATGAAAAATAAATTAACACAATCCTATATACAGCTGTATATAGGATTAGAGTTGTATAAACTAGGCTGTTTTGCTCCGTTCTCCCCTCCAGAAAGGCCGGTTTCACACCACCCCAGTTCTTTCCTGCTATAGAGAGCCCTCTGTGGTCAGGGTTCACGATCCTAAACATAAAAGCAGGCAGTTCTGTGGTCTACATAGACGTAATACGGAAAACCTGACAGGACTGAGTCTAATGAAGATAGCCTCTTAGGTGAACATTCACTGTAGCAGGAACTTGACTAGATTTTGCATTTGATTTACAAACTCACAATTTAGTAAACAAAGACATCTGTGTCTAGACAGATAAACACGTGCAATCTTTTGTCAACACATGCATCAGCAAGGACTGGATATCGATAAATTTGTATAAACACTGAAATTGTACTGTATGAAATCTCTTCTGTCTGAACTTTGTTCAAAGGCTTCTTCCAACCAAAAACTCAGCAAGCTTATTTACCCTTCATTTTGCAGGAAAGAAGTACTGCTGAGCATTTCGGGATTACTTCCCTCTCCCAGGCTGCAAGAAGGCCCAGTTAAAATCTATTTGCACAAGGGTCACAAAAAGACAAAACAGATGTTAGGATACCGAGTCTTTTTCAAAAATAAATGAATCAATCAATAAATCCCATCTTGCTGAATGTTGTGGGCTGTAAAATTGCTTGTTCCTTCTAACACAAACCAAACTCATGGATCAGAAAAATAAAAATAAAAATGAAAATCAAATGATTAATTAGATGAAGACTGAAAATCACCCTTTTCGCTATAATTGCTAGGCAAATCAAATTTCCTTCTAAAATGTAAATCCATTTCATAATATAAAAATGAATACATAGAGGCAGAAGGATTTACATGTCAAATGGCGATTTTCCTGGTTCACACTTTAACTTGATTTCTTTTTTCCTATCTTTGCCATGACAAAAGATTTAATGGCCATCATCACTCAGATGTTTTGTCAGCATCCCAAGACGAACGCACCCTCTCCACGCGTTACTCAGTGCCCCCACAAGACTTCTCTTCAGCGTAACATTACCACCACCTTTCGCAGTTAACAATTTGATCCATCACACATTTGACTAATGTCACCCATTAGAGTTCTGTGCGAAGACTGCTTGATTCAGGGGAAGGTACCGATTTAAATAAAATATATCTTTGCCTCTTAAAAATCTATTTTCTTTAATTACTAATATACATTCAACCAGAACACTCCATTAGAGTAGATATCCCATAAGCTGCCCATAAAGGCAAGTGTAAGGAGAACATATAATCAATTAATGATAACCACCCCAGTCCACCTGTGGAACAGTGCTACTTCCTCCCTGAAACCTCTCCTCAGAACTAAAGCAAGCAATTATTAATGAAACAACACAAAGGCCAAAGTACTTGGGCTCAGGTCCAAGGTGCAGCGAACGCATGAGGAGAAGCTGCAGGATGGTGGGGCTGGGGGCAAGTGACACGCACTGCCCAAGTCCAGCCTTAACCCATCCCAGCTCGACAGGACATGGATGGAATAATGGGAATTGTTAGACAACACCATCCCCATCCCCATCATTGCTTCCCCTCTCCTCTTCCACCTCACTTTGAGGAAAGATGCCAGTTTGCAGTGCCAGGCAGCCTGCCGGCTGGCCTCCCTGGCAGCTCGCTCCTGCAGCACCATCCCCTCACCTCACCAAGACCCTCGCTTTGTCGTCCTCCCTCAGGCTTTCCCCTTCTGGCACAACCTCTTCCTTGCCCCTCCAACCCCACAGATCAAGCCCTAACCCCGAGCATTAGAGGAGGAATCAGGGCGCTACCACTCCAAGTCAGCACCGTGAGCCTGTGAGCTCCTCAGGGCTGAGACTTGGGCTCACCAGGGGCTGCCGGGCACCATGGGTCACTGCTGTGCCAATAACCATACCCAGGGTCAGGCAGTTCCAGAACGTGTACTCAGAAAGCTCAAAGACCAAGTCCAAATGAAAAAAAAAAAAACAGCACCAAAACTTTGAGCATCACTGTCAGGGTTACGCTGCAGGGCAGATGGCACACGCAGCAGCAGCACCGAGTGACAAGCGGGCATCCCCACACGCTACAGCTCCGAACCTAGCACCATTTCCTTTCCAAAAATTCCTTTCTGCTTAAAAACTGAGACCAATAATAGAAATTAGAACATGCATTGGATGCTTGTTCAACTATAGATTGACTTTCCAAGTAAAGTCCCAGTTGACTGTGGGAAATCAATATGGATTTTTAATGGCACCTATAAATCTTGCTGTATTTGACATAACTTGCAAACAAATAGAAAGAATCATCAGGAAACTATTTTGTCTGGTTACAAAGGAGATAAAGTAGAAAAATATTGACTATTTAGACATCTTTACCATTATGCTCTACACTCAATTGAAAGCATCAACCAAGCTAAGAAAATTATTTATAAAATTGTTTAGGATCTTTCATTTGTTTGTTGTTTTGTTTTGTTTTACTGAACTTAGGCAATGGATCTACAAACAAATAAGCTGTGTTTTCTATTCAAAACGATTATCAGAGATTTTATTTATATTTCTTTCCAGAAACGTTTGCATCATGATTTTTTTCAAAGGGTTTTTGGAAGTTAGACTGTATTAATTGACCTGAACTGCATAAAACTGTCTGAATACGCTAGAATTTACAGTATTTAGGAAAAAAAAAAAATATATCATACTTTGAAATATAAATCTTTGTTTGCTGACACACATACCAGTGCCACAATACCTTTATATGAAACTCCTTTGAGAAATGGGTTCTTAGCTTGAGTTCAACAATCCTTCAAAAATAGGCTTTTAATTGCAGTTAGCATTTTACTTGCACAACAATAAAGTTAACATTCCCTAGAAACCTCAATGCACTATTTTCCAATATCTGTAATTAAAGATTATAGCATAGAAGCACTGACCATCTATGTTTTCTCCTGTACTTTAAAGTACAAAGTGTTTATTTTCTCCTTCTGTCCTCCAAGAATTATTTGAACAATTAAGTCTCATCCAGATCAGCAAAAACTGCTTGTACAAATGTCACAAGCTAGAGAAGAGATTTGGTTTTGAAAAATGCAGCTCATTACATCTGCAAAAAAATGTTTGACTGTTTTTTATATATAGGTGAGGACATCAGTCATTCCATATGAATGAAAACAAACAGACACATGATATATTGCACTACATGAAGACATGAACAAAGCAGGCAAATTAAACCTATTGCAGACAATCACTTAATGAGCTGAATTCCTTCCATGTCACAGATAAGATAAAACCTTCCTTTTATATGTATTAGCATTATTATTAGACTAGAGAGAAAACCAGATAAACTAGTTATCCCAAGTTCTTTATTTAGTATATTTGCTTACAGCTTTTCCATGGTTTACCCGTTGCAGAGTCTGTGTTCGATTTTTAAAAGCCAAGGAATTATTCGAGACTAATTTTTGCAGGCAGGCCCCATTTTTACTGACAGTCTTTATAGTGAAGTGTGGTAGGACATAAATCCTTTCCGGTTCACCATCTGAAAGCAATCAATGGCATGGGACAGAAAATACACATTTTGGTGGAGAATGAATCCTTTCACATTTTGATTTTGAACCCTGATGTAGAGTTCTACAGCAGAGATGTGAGGCCTTTCCCATAGGGGATCAATTAAGTAATTACATAATGACTATGGCTCTAGAGTAAGAAAAACCCAGGCTATATTTTTATTATAAGGGGAAAGGCTGAAAAAAAAGTAGGGGAAAAAAACCCACTCACTGCCACACTGCGATGTGTGTGACAAACTGGATTAATTTACACGTGTCGACATTCATTTCAAACCATACCTCAAAGCAAGAAGTCCATTTTCAGAAGGAGACAGCTGTCTGTAGCCACATCCCGCAGAAACCTGCCTGTCAAACACTGCACCACAGCCCAGCAACCAGAAAAGCGGCTCGGAAGTATAAAAACAGAATAATGTTGATCATGAGAAAAAAGTCAAAACAGAGTTAAGAAGCTTAGGAAATACCTTTTTTTGCTTTCAGAGTTTGTATCTATGCGGTGTGACTACTTGGCACAAACAAGAATATTTATCCTGAGAACTGCAGACATGGGAACACTTGTTATGAGAACCGTACAGACTCTGAACTCGTTTCTGGGCTGCAACCTTCTGTATAGGGTTGCCTTCTATACAGAAGAAAAAGATGGGTGTGAAATGCTACGGAAAAAAAAAAAAAGAAGAAGAAGAAATCCACTTGTTTAGACCTCCGGAGCACTGTGCTGCAAATCTTGTTTGGGGTTTTTGCACTTCCCTCTCTGGGCAAGGCGCTGTGTCTCCACAGGGAAAGATCAATGGGGCTAAGCAGAGCTGTGTTTAAGTGGTTTTCTTCTGAACTTTTTAGCAAAGATTCCAGGAGCAAGGAAGCATTTAGTTGTCTGCACAGATCAGCATCGATTGCTTCATGCCGAACCAAAAAGCAGACATTTTAACATGTTATCTTCTTACACCCAAATCCTGTACCAATAGATTTTTTTTCCCTTTAAGAAAACAAAACCAAACACAATGCCTGTCCTGCGGCCCATGGCATGCTGCACGGCTTCGTTACGCAGGAGCAGGCAGAACCGTGGCACAGAAGTGCTGTTTGTCAGCTGGGACTTGGGTCCCTGCCATTCCTGTGCCCAGAGCCGAGCAGAGAGACGTGGGATCAGCCCACGGGCAGAAGCCCCATAAGAAGCCTCCTTGCCACAGCACTTTCACATGGCATCGGTGCCAGAGCTGCCCTGGGAGGCTGCATGGCAGAGGCACGGGGAACGGATGAGCAGTTTCTTCCATGCTCTCGAACAGCTCCTAAATATTCTTTAAGATAACTTCGTTAAGTAGCTCTCACTGAATTTAAATAACATCAAGTGCAGGGGCTCCTGCAGTTGTAGGATCTGCAGGATTCGGCTGGATTTGTACCCACGATAGAGCTGTGCCCATGAGAGCCTGCACCACATCTCCTGGCCTGATCCTGAACTGAATTCCCTGCCCTGGCCTGTGAGCCATTCATCTGTCTGCAGTTCATTTATAACTAAACTTAGCACAGGAAAAGGACACTTCAAAGAAACTACACAAAGTATTGCAAAACATTTTAAGAGGTTTGGGGCATTTAGGGAAGAATAATTCTAATCTACTAAATAGAAATATCATTTTGACCTAAGTGTGCTTTGTTCAGCTGTCACCGATTTTCTTGACTGTGAAATCTCTACAAACACAAGATATTATACATGTATGTATCTCCTCTGCCCATTTTGCATTTCTGTATAGTTCAACAGGCTTGTAATTAACAGACCCAGGAAAAGCCAGCCCGTGAAATTAAGTGGTAGAAAGCGAGGTTTGTTTGAAACAAAAATACCTATGCGAAGCACAGCGTGATTTACAGAGCTTAGTGAATACTTGTTGCAATCTAAAAAAATACTGCAGCCATGAAATCTATGATGAGAATGCTTCGTATGAAAACCACCACAGGATTAAGTTCAAGAAAGGAATTTCTCATGCAAACTTTGCACTCCAATCTGAACTTTTACTGTAAGCATTCAGTTTCAGTTCAATTATATTTCAGGGGGTATTTAGCCAGATACTCTGGAAAATTTGACTTGCTCTTGTCTACTTTAGGAATTAAAGGAGACCAGAGATCACAGCTGTCTGGAACAAGATTATGTTTGTAAAGTACAAAAATATTAAAGATGGGAATACTTTTTAAATAAACAAACATAAAAATCTCAAAGCAAACACAGATATCTTTCATCTTATTAAGAAAACACATGACTATTTCCTTTTTCATTCTGCAAGAAAGGGTCTTATTCAATTGTATAAAAAACCCTCACAAATTCAGCTAGGCTTTCTTCTTCCACATGATTGCAAAATTGTTTTGAAATTTAAGTTGTGCAGCAAAAAATGTTTGGTGAATAAGTGATGCCTTGGCAAAATAAAATGCACAGATTCCTGCAAAGCGAGGTCTTTAAAGAACTCCAAGATTAAAGGAACATAAAATATGAATTACCCTTTTTCACCTCTCAAGAGACTAATCCTACAGGTCAGCTTTGAGGTACAGATGAAACAAGTGGTAAACTGTTTGGTAAACAGAAGGATTTTTCAGCAGCCCTTTTTAGAGGAATCATGGGAAAGTTTAGATCTAATCACAGCACAAAGATAAGTTCAAATTAAGGTTGGATCTTTTTTACACATCCTGCCTATAAAGCACACAACATGGAAAAAACGGGGGCTCCAGGGGACCCAATTCATATCAGTGTCCTACTAGTTTTGCTTTTACTTTTACAAAGTGCTTTCTTTTTTCTTTGGAAACAACTTTAACATACCGCATACTAGTGCTACATTCCACTTCACTGAAGAAGAAAATAAAAAATCCAAAGGTACCAAAACCCTCATGAAGCTTTTGTCGCTTCCACGTGTTTCCAGCCTGCGAGGAGCAGGGGTCCTGCTGCTGGCACTGCCTGGAGAAGCCTCCACGCAGGAGCCCCAGCCAGGAGGCAGGCAGATGGGGGGACGAGAGCTGCTATTATCAGTACAGGCACAGCTACTGGCAAAATACTTCCAATGGCTTCTGTTCCTTATCGCTCGATAGACAATTCAGAGTGAAATACAGGGTTTCTGCACTGAAGGAAGAAGTTATTCCTGAGCTGGAACACAAGATTTGGAAATTCTCCGGACTTAAAACCAGCCAGAGCTTACTCACCCCCTCCCTCCTAAGCAAGCAGAAAGGAGGTTTTATTTTGTTTGTTTTTTAAATATTAACACGGGAGATGTGATCCTTCAAGGGGCTGCCAGCGTATCTGTGGAGCGACTGTATCACTCCCAGCACTGAAGAAAAACATTCCACCTAAGCTTAAAACAAAAATGCTGAACTCTCAGCTGCAAGTAACAGCATTTGTATTTATCTGGAAAGGGATGGCAAGTCTTTAATTATTAAACCAATTGCATTTAGCAGATGGTCAAAGAAAAGTACTTTTAAAAAGTTGCCCAGAGGGTTATAAAAATGAACAAGCTAAAACAGCTGCCAGCTGGTGCGTGAAATCAATAATGAGAAAACGAGTTCTACTGTATCTTTGTTTTCATTGTCTGGCTGAAGACAGTGAGGACAAGGGAAGGAGAACTTCACAAACCGGGTGAATGGATTACGTGCATCTAATTAGAAAAAGACAAACATCTGAAGTTAGGCTGCAACCGGAGAGATCGTGCGAGCGCGTCTGTGTGCCGGGGATGAAGGGGATGGAGCAGGAGGCTGCTACGAGTCCTAAATGTACGCCTTGTTTTTTGCACTGGCTGATTCATCACTTGTTTCAAGAGCCTGGGAAAATTCAAAATGCATTTAAGCAGCACAAGCACTTTGAGGCCAAAAAAGCAGACTTAGGCAAATATGTGAAATGTTTTCATGATTTTCTTGAATTGGTATTCATCTTAAAAAGTAAGGAAAATGCACAAAATTGATGAGTACACTAAAAACTTAGGTTAAAGCTTTCCATATGTAATGATATGAAAGTGCCATGTAGCTAAAGGCATAAACTAACGTTAAATCTTTATCTCCCAAGACCAACGACCTGATCATCACTAACTTTTTTTCTCCAAACTGCACTTCAGGCCCTGTGTTTAGATGTTGAGAACATTTTAAACCTTGGGCCTTTCATCAGCTTTAAAAGAATGGTAAGTCTCTACAATAAGACGTGAAGACCTCAGGCAAAAATCTAGAGGAAAATAAACATTTCCAAGAAAGTGAAAGTGAGATTAATTTTTCTGATGAATTTGGTTCAATTTAGAAATAAGTTCAAATGACAACTTTTGTCACTGCATTGCTTAGGAACCTGACTACCTTGTATACAGAAACAATAAAGTCAATAAATAGATCATTTATTAGCAGATTAATTCATTAGCTGAACACAGTATCATGGCCAGAGGCTGTCCCTGACCCAGCTGAAGCCATGGGTTTGGTTCAGCAAGCAAGCAGGCATTTTTAAGGTTCCCCCTAGAGAACAACCCGTTACTTGACGATGGAAGGGGGTCAAAGAGGGAAGCGGCCACATGCAAAAGAAAAGAAAACAAGAACTGAGAAAAGCACGTTAAGTAAAACGTCAGCTGCAGATTACAGAGGTATTGCAGTTGCTGAATGCTTAAAACAGACGACCCTATCACTTAAAAACTTAGGTCCATCAAATCACAGAATCTTACTGGCTTGTCACATTTTTTTTCCATTGAAGACCCATTGATAAAAAGAAAGAGACTAAGAAAGGTGGAATAAATTATTAATTGCTGATCAAGACAGCTAAATAACTCAACACAAAAGCATTCCAAATGTTATTTTTAGCATATAAATAGTACACTCTGTTTTAACTTACATCAGCTGTTTTCTTTATCAGATTTTTATCTTAAGATGGAAACAGTACACAGTGCTCTAACCCCCATCAGCTGTTGTATTTTGTAGAATTTTATCTAGGCAAGTAAATAGCACTCTGTGCCTGATCTCACATCAGCTGTTTTTGTAGTTACTATTGACGCGACATATTGAAAAGTTTTCTTGTGCACACAAAGACCCTGTGCCTGTATTAATGCATGGAAGTGATACTTCCTGGGGACATCCGGATGCAGACAAGGTAATTAGCATTATTCTATTTGGTTTATGCAATGGAATGCTTCTTTTTGCAAATAAAATTTGGCTTTGTTCCCATTCATGAGACAGACAAGCCTTTAAAAACCAGCAAAAGTATGTGCAGGTTGGTAGTGGTCTTGCATGCATTGCACAAACACAATTGCATCCATTCTGACACGTAGCTGATTAAAAAGAAGAGGGATGGCTCCTTTGATGTTCTTGGAACTAGAATTTCATAGTCATCTTGGCTTAGTTTGTGTTTAAAAAGAAGAAAAAACAAAGGAAAAAATAGAAAAGCACCTGGATTTGTAAACAACGTTTATTTTCAGGAGCTCAGTTTATTTTCTGTTATCACATAAATTCTGTACAAATAAAGTACAACCATCATTTTTCTTTTCTGCTGCTCACTAAGGCTTACTTTCAATCACAAAATATATAAAATGTAGATTGCTAGCACTGAGCATTAATTTTGTCTGTTCATTTATTTAGGAATCCTGAAATAAGCTCCTGAAACATTGCTTACAGCAGAACTGTAAACTAAAAGGCACTGGAATAATAAAGATAAGGCTGTCCCATTTAGAAAGGGAAATTTCTACATTCTTGGGTAAACAGAGTGCTCTCATAAATCGAGCAATGCCTTTTAGTGCTGTCAATGTGACTTGAGTCTAGATGGCCCATTGTGTTCCCTAAGAAACTTAATTAAAATATTTACTGTAGAATTGTTTTAGTAAGAATGATGGATAAATTTAACTCTTTTTAACAAAATATTTTGTTAAAAAGTATGTTTTTCACAAAGTTCCTTTTAATATCTGCATAAACACATGGCTTGTAAGGCAACTGAATCACTGTTTCCAGACTTTATTTGAATCTGTGTAGAGAGATGACAAAAATCGTTCTCTAACACTATGATATTTATATAGATCACAATCAAAATTTGCAATGTGCAACTTCCCATCCTCTTCTCAGGCTGGAAATGTTTTGCTGTTCGTAGGCCTAAGTACATTCACCAGTCCACAATAAAAATTTACATTAAAAAAAAAAAAGATTATATTCTGTTGTATCTTCTTTTGTATTTATCTAAACATTTACTTTTTGACACCTATTTTCTTCTCATGAAACACCATGTCAAAACCAAACAAGACAATAAAAGCCTGCCATTTGCATGCTGAATTTCTCATGGTATCGCGGATTTACAGATCACACACACAACATCACACAGGGCCAGGGTTTCAGGAATAAGATGAATTAAGAAGGTAATGGAGAAAGTACTGACCCAAGCAGAAAAAAGCAAGAGCAGAGATCATGAGATCATTTTAAGTCAGCCTCCGTTGTAGGTATAGGTCTGGGGTAATTTTTTTTAAGCCATCTGACAGATGTTTGACGACCAATGAAAAACTCATCAGCGATGTCAGTCCAGCCCCAAGCGAACACAACAGCCCATCAGAAGTAGTCCAGCCATGACCAGCACACTCCTTGGCAGACTCATTAGAGATTAAGCACTGCAGAGGCACAACAGAAAATTCATTCTCACTCCTGGAATCGTTCACACGAAGTATCTGGACTGTGGATAAAACATCCCTACTGCTGGTAGTTGGGTGTGTTTTGCTGGTGACTGCAGCCTACAGATGTATGAATTCCACTATCACAAACATTCAGTTAACTTTTACAGAAAAATACATTTACAGTAAACCTTCAAAGCTTTATATTTTAAAACGCTGAATACACAAGACTAGCCTTTGAAAGGTGATATAATCTGATCAGAATTTTCTCCAAAGCTAGAACAAACAGCACACTTTTATCAATGCACTGGTTTTAACCATTTACCTCCTACTCAAATTACTAATTTGACTAAAAAAACTATCAAATTATACTTCAATGTGTGTGCATAACTATAAATGTGGTCATCTTCTCTCCTTTGTTTTCATTACACAAAAGTGAGTAGTTGTGTTTGTGCAAAATCTGTTGTTTTACGAAAAGGAATTTTCAACTTTATTAATATCAGTTACATTCAGCATAGCTAAATAAAGGTATTTAAAACTTTTACAAAAACTTACATTTAGGTTGTTTTACAATACAAATTGCTACTTCTAAAGTGAACTAAAATGTTGTTTCAAAAATGAATTTTGAAAATTAAATGCCTTATTAGAAAAAAGTTATCCTAACTAGGCAATTTGCAACAGTTGGTTATGGCATAGCACGTTATGATTGTCAGGGGTAAAAGGACAGTGATGTGCGATAATTTCTGTTTTTATTTTTTAATTCCTTCTGAGAAAGATTGGCAGAAAGGAATTTAAATGTGAATAAACTGCTCTGTGATGAACAAGACTACTCTTCTCCACTGTAATTATAAAAAATATAGCTTGGCATGAACTCAACGACCTCTGCCACCTTAAGTTCACTAGCAACCACCTACTGTGTAATTTCTTAAGGACAAATATAGGTAATTACAGAAATACATGGCACATACTAGCCAAAATGAGAGACCAAAAATAGCATATGATAAAGCGAAAAAGCAGGAATCTTTATCAACAACTTAAAACTTGTTAGAAAAAAAGTTACAAATATGAAATATTTACCCTGAAAGTTCTATAATAACAGTCCTCAAGGGACTATATGCAACAATCAAGCATCTGACAAATGCAATGAATTTTATGACACTGGTCTAAAAGAAATATTTTAAACCTTAACTCTTTTTTTTTTGTCACAGAGCAAGTACTGAGGCCCATCATGGCATGCTGAGTCCAAAGAGCTTGCCTTTTTTTTTTTTTTTTTTTTTTTTAACTTGTTTAGATTTCTTCAATGAGTTCAGAAGGATGTAAAGGGTCAGGAGGTAGGAAATTTGGGTGGACCTCTGAAAAACACCTGCTGTTGGATTAATTCCTAAGAGAGGATTTGTACACTGTTCTTCAGTCTTGGCTATGTCTACTTTCAATGGCAGCAGATTGGTTTTCTTTCAAAAATCCAAGCCTCCCCGTGGCAACTTTTGCCTTCTGACTCAAATTCAGCTTCGACAAGTAAAGGCCAGAACTCTTGTCATCTGCTGACAATTGTTCAGAGCTATTGTGAAACTACCAGGAATTCAGTCCAGCCCTATGTCACAACTCCTGCTGCTCTCGTAACGGGCACTCAGCATGACTCTCGAGTTGCAGAAGAGATAAATGGTCTGATAATATATAGTAAAAAGGGGGAAGCATGAGAGGTTCTGTCCATTTCCTAGGCACAAGAACATTAGCTCTACCTCAGTGGGGAATAAAGAAATGACAGCTTGTTTTGGAAGACTATGATGCACAGCGTAGGAGTTGCCCACATAAACATGGAAGATGCAACTCGAGTAAAATACACTCTCCAGGAGGGACTGAGTAATGCTCACCTTGATTTTCCTTCAGCTCATGTCCACAGCATAAAGGCTTCTTCGCCTGCCCACCGAGCAGTCCTTGCAGAAGGCCTGATGGCACATCCCAGGCAGTCATTTCATGCAGCCAATGCTGCCTCCATGTCACAGCTGAACGGCCTTCAAGGCCATTGCCTCTACAAGGTAGCACGGTAAAAAATTGCACTCCTGCTACAGGGTTCTCCATGCTTCGACCTCAAACGAACAAAATAAAACTCACAACTCACTAGCATAGCTGGGCATTTTTAAAATATTAAGTTCCTTTCCATCAGTGAACTAGTGAGTTTCCATCATCAGTGAACTAGTAAATTTCTGAAAGGAATTATGCCCGTGAGAAGGTCTGGAGCTAAAATAACATTAGTTTTGTTCTTTAGGAATGAATTTCAAGAAGGTGGGAGTTTAAACTACAAAGGCTGAGGAAAGTAAGAGTGGCAACAGTCATCCCTGTGTCAGTGATCTCAACTTGACAAGGCCATACCAAAGTCAGCAATAAGTAGACCAGGTTTTGGTTTTATCATCACGATTCATGTTGCAATTTAAAACCTTTCTAAAATGGAAGATTCTTGCTAGGTCTCAGAAGAGACAGCCTGCCTGACACGATCTTTTAACGTAAGGTTCATGTATTATTATTTTTTAACATGGAAATTCAAGTTATGTGGCTTGCCTTCTGCAGCTTTTCTACCAAACCACTGGGCACAACACAGCTCTACAGAAAACAGGCTTGCTAGGCCTTTCATGCAAACTTCCAGTAAAATCAGTAACATTTGAATAGAAGTCCGTGCTCTGTGATGAATTCTATGATGAATCGGTACATTTTTAAAATAAAAGTTTTCACTGCATGCTTCTACAGTTCACAGCACTGCAGCACTGAACATACTCTCTACTATCTCTTTGTCCCTATGAAGCTATTTCAGACATTTGCAAACTTGAGATATTCTCTTCATACATGCTCTACACATACTTTCAGTTCAACTGTTCAGAGTTTACTAATTTCTAACTTGTTAATTTCAGGCATTTGGTTTTGACCAGAATCCAACAGACAAATGTGCTGGAGCTGCTTCCATTAATGAGCTCAAGATTCTTTGATAATAGCGACACCATTATTTGATAATAGTGACACCATTAGGGAGAACAATAGACAGAAAGACCAAACTAATTCCTCTAACATGGAGTTAATCATCTCCTTTGTTCTCTCACCTTCTTGAAAAATCAAGGTCTATACTAGTGTAATATTTTATTTTATCTTAAAACATACTTGGATTAAATGCAAATTATTTCTACATCCTCTTCTATTACTATTAATTAGTCTAAATGTTCACAATTTATTGAATGTCAGTACAAAATAATTGTTCATTTATATAAAAAGTTGTTTAAACCTCCCGTGTCTTTAGAAGGTTTGTTTGTTTCACCCCCAGTTTCCCACTACGAGCATACAAGAGCATCCAACAAAAGCCCTTGCAGAGAATGGAACTGGGGGGCACTGGGAAATAAATGGCAATTGATACACCTTGTGAAAAGCAAAAAACGTGCCTTGACCTTTAAGTGGAGTTAACTTTCCAGATGCCAACTCCATCATTTGTATTCCTCGGTTTACTTGCACTAGACTGTGCCCTCAAAATACTCGTCCAAAGAAGGGCAAACTCATGAGGCACAAGTTTCTGATTCACAGCCTATGACATCAGGCACGACACCATTCCTTATAAGAGCATCTTACACATCATCTAATAGGAGCAAAAACCTCAATGAAATATTGCAAAACTCATTTTAAAGAAGCAGTATCACACCTTTACAGCAGGGTAACAGGTGGGAAATCAGTATGCCAGAAGGTCAAGGCTACTGCAATTACACTGCTTCCAACACCCGAATAAATCATTTAAAGGTAGAAAAAGGATCTATCCCTATTCTAGACTTTTTTATTGACTTACTTGGTAAATGTCTTCCCAAAATATTCGCATCTCCAATGATAATTGCTGGTAACCATAACTAAGCTAAATGGATCAAGAGTTTTCAGGTAGGAACCAAAATATTACAAATAAATTAAGAACAATCACACGGACACTTGTGGACTCAATGCCAGATCTCATCTTCTGACTTACTGTAACCTCTATTACCAAATAATTTTTAAGTAAAAATCGGGACCTTTCAACCCGCTACTACAAGCTCTAAGAATACACACTTATGACAATAAGCATGATATTAACCCTGGCTACTCCTACAAAAGAGTTGATTTCCCTGTACTTTCACATCCATTAAAGTAAGAGAAGGCAGCCAAAAATACTTCTGAGCCCATGGGTCTGACATGTATCACTGAGCTGTAAATATTTTCCACACGCTCGGCAGGAGCAGCAGTAGTTCATAATAAAAAGCTTCATTCCCAACTGCATTCTAATGGGATCTCCAAACTTCACTGCTGTTGATGGGCTATCATCACATGAAAGTCCCATAACATGAACTAAAACAACATGATGGGTTGCCATTGTCCTTGAAACCTGCCTCCTCTTCTGTTCTTCTTTGTACGCGGGCGCTCACAGAGCCACGCACAGCCCTCTATCCATCCACAACTGCATTCAGAGCTCACCAATACTCATATGCAGCAAGGTCAGAATTTTTTTTAACATTCTTTGATTAATGCTGAGAGCTGCAGCATGTTTAGACAGGGTCATGACCCCAGGCATCCATTTAATCAAATTTCTCTGCTGCTTGTCCCAGTGGAGCCATCGCAACAAGAAACTCTCTCAATGAAAAAAAAAAAGGAAAAGAAAAAGAAAAGGAAAAAAATGCACACTTCACATCTCACATTGTTTACACGCTGTTAAGTAATTATTTCACTCTTCGACCCCCACTGGCCATCAACAGACAAGTCACCTCCTTGGAGATTCTGAAAAGCTTATTCAGCTGTATATAATTCATTTTGTTTCTTTCCTTCATTGTGAAGCTAACTGCTTAGCTTAAAGACTTCTTTGTGAATACTTAAGTACATGGTGTCCATGCTAATGATTTCACTAATTATAAGCGTATTTCATATACAAAGTGTTCTCGGCTATTCTTTCCTAAAGCCATCTTATTTCAACTACGCCATGCTAGCAGTTTCTCACAGCATATTTACCCAAATAAATGGACAGCACTCACACGGGCACGTCGCCTTTCCATGAAATTCTGTCATTACCTGAGTAACCCAGCAAGTTGCTCAATATTTGCTCAGGAGTTTTCAATAACACTCTGATCTTTTATGCAGCTCTTCTCCAGGGCAAAGTGCAGAAATGAGCCAGGCAGGTAATAAAGAATTACAGTTTGCCTTTATCTAATAGCTCCATCAGTTAGAGTAATAGAGTTGGATAAAATGGTAACCTATTCACCCAGTTCTTCTTAATTGCTATCCTAGAAAGCAAAAAGAAAAGTAGGGGCAAGAAAAAAGTTTATTTCTAATTGCAGTTCAGAAATTAGAGGTGAATGACTTGAAAGCTAAGCAAAAGCATAAAACATCCCCATTTTTTAACTCAAATGAAAGCTGACTGGAGACTGCATCACAACCATGAAACAAGAAGTCTGGCAAAAAAAAAAAGTGGGAGCAGTGTTGTTTTGGGGGAACAAAGGGGATGGTGGTTTTACATTCTGCCTTTTTGATTATTTCATTTTAAATATCTTTCTCCTTCCAGAAATTAAGATACTCAGATTATTTGATAGTTACTTTGTTTCCCTGGGAAAAAGATGGTTATATCAGTTTTAACTCTTACTGTGGTGTCTCAGAGTTTCTAAAAACGAAAGCTGCAAAGGGAACATGAAGTGTTAAGCCTCACATTCAGGAATTAAGGCTTTCAGTTTTATTCTCTCTGGCTTACGTGCGATTTCACAAGTATTTATTTCACCAGCCATAGAAGCCAAGCATGTCTCCATTATCTGCACGGTCCTCTCTGATGGGTTCTACATCCTTTCAGTGTATTGCAAGGACTAGACTTTTCACACTATAATCAAAACTTGTTCCCTAAATAAAGAACTATCCCGATCAAAGAGGAAAGGAAAAAAGGGAAATGAAACAAGCAAAATAATAAAACAAAAACAACAAAAAAAAAAGAAGTGGATCCTGGAAGATTAAGATCAGATGGAAAGGAATGTAGGTAGCAAGGATAAAGTAAGTAACAAGCAGAAAAATGGTTTTACAATAAGAACTGTTTGTTTTTCCTTCTTCCACCCCCCACCCCCACCCCAAGGAAAGCAATATAGTAAAAGAACAGCACGAAGCAGATTTAATTCAAACTTATTTTGTCAAAGGCTTTTTCCCTTCCCTCCCCCACAAACCTCGTAGGAAAAATTCCACCTCATCTAAAGCTGGCTCATGTGAACGCAGCACAAGCCATGTCAGGAGCCCAGCAGTTTCAACCAGCAGGAACAGAAGCACACTGGTGATACAAGAACAAACTTACATGCAAGGACAACAGCTACAATAAGAATATATACATATTTTTTCAATAAAAGCGGAGAAAGCTTGCTGTTAGAAAACACACATATATAAGTTATGAATCAAGATCATTAAGATCTTATATCATAAATGGTTTAATCACCATCTTGAACAGGAAAAAAAAAAGGACACTCCATGGTCCACATTATACATGCACATAGTTCTCCTTGTCTTTAATTCAAATAAGAGTTTAACACCCACTGACTTCAGAAGCCTCATAAAACTTTGGGCAGAAACATCCCGTTTCTCCCCTGCAATGGAATTCTTGTATCTGTAGATTGAGATATGCAGCAATACATCAAGTCCTCTGTACATTTATAGAGAAATAGTTCTGAGCAAGATAGGTTGATTTCTCTCCAGTATGAAATAAAAGTGTTTAAAACACTTCTAATGTATTTTCTGAAAGCTAATCCCACAATTAAAATCAAAACACACTCATATAAAGTACTCAAAAGCAGTATTGTACAGGGGAAAAACTGAAAGGAAAAACATCAGTAAACGCCTATACATGCATCTGACCTTTGATTTCTTCAGCGCTTACAAAAATATGCTCATTGAAATTTGGGTGAAGTTTTCTGTTTATCTGCCTTTGACATGCCCTCTCTTACAAAACACTCTGAGTACGGTAGTTATCTTAAATCTTTCTTGCAAAGTCGCTTTAAACTGCTAACTGTTTTCTTGTGAAATTGAAGAATTGCAGTAATACCTCTGTGTAAATGCAGCAAAACACTATCTTCCTTTTAAAAAAAAAAAGACGCTTTAAATGTGAACAAGACACTACCCACTCAGTTGGTTGCTGAATGACCTGTACAAAGAGGGATCTGGATGAAAGTGCAAGTTGTGACTCACCCTGCGTGCGATAGAAATGATGATGACTGTGGGAGGCACTCAGTAACAGCAGCCTTTTAATCTGCCACCTTCCTTGTGTAATCATGGTACCTCTGGAAAGCCGATGTTTAAAACTACATATACTACATAGTGTGTATATACATATTTGTGTGTGTACTCACACACACCAAAAATACACTGGAATACACTGCTGAAGCAGACTGTAATATTTATTTATATATATACGTATGGCTATAAGCAATTAACCACTATGCTAATTAATGAAATTGCAGGTTCAGGATCTCTCTGTTCCAGGCGGATGCCTGTTTTCATGTATTTTGTTATAATAGGGGAATTCTGTATCTCCATTTCAGGATGGCTATCTTTTCCAACCCATGATATCCTGGCAGACAAAACCATCCCCTGCTGTAGCAGACTCTACGCAGCACGTGGGCTCCTTGCCTACTCCAGGCTAAGCTACAAGTGAAGACACCAGATACCAGTTAGTGTAAATTAAAGGAAGACTTCATCTGTAGGACAAACTACAGAAGTACTGCTTAACACCCGTGACCACAGACATTAAGACCAAGGAAAACCATTATGATCATCTCGTCTAGTGTAGTGAATAATGCTGTCTTAGAATATAACCTAAAATTATCATCATTTTATAAATTGTTCAGCTAAATATTATGGGATTCATCAGGTAACATACTCCTTACAACTTATGCAACATTAAATATTGTAATTTCTATAATATTATCTAATAAAAAAATGCTTTTGTTAAAAAAAAAGTCCTATTTGTTTCTTCTCTGAAAGACTATTCACAAGAAAGTGCTCAGCTACAAGAAAAAGAAACAAAACTTATGTATCAGATGGAAAAAAAAAAATCCCCCTCAAAATACTCAGCACTAGTTTTAACAAGTATTGGGGGTTTAAGTTTTGGCTCATTTCTGGGTTTGCTTGTTTCAACTTTTGGTGGTGGGTTTGTGTTTTTGTTTTGTGCTTTTTGTTTGGTTTGAGGGGAGACCAGGGGTGTTTAAGTAGAATACAAAAACCAAAAAACCTTCATCCTTTCTACATGATCGTCAGTAAAGCATTCCCAACCAAATTTTATAATCCAGTTGTTGTACTTTCTTTACAAAGGACAGAGGAAGAATCACCTACAAACAAAACACTTTCTGTCACAGTGAAAGCTATCCTCTGGGGGTCATTTCTGTTCTTCAGGCATAATATATTACCCCTTTCAGAAACAAAGAAATTGTAAAGGAGTTTTCATAAAGAAAAACACTAAGGAAAAATTTTGTTTAAGTATTACATACTATTTACAGACTGCTTCCAAATACACAAAAAAATAATCAAGTGATTGTTTCCTGGCTACTGCCACACTGCATTTGTGCTTAGTATTGAAAAATCTCAAACTCTTAACACTAAGGGGGCAAGCCACTGCTTCCCAGCACACAGATGGTGATCTTTCTTAAGCATACCCAGGAGGTGACATAGCTTACAAGGCATAAAGGGAATGGCACGGGACAGATGCCACCAAAAAAACGGTCTGCTCAAAACACAGAACAGGAAGGAACAAACTAAATTTCTGTGTCTGGAGCAGAATTAACTTTCAAACAGGCTACATGTTCATTGCAAAAGCTTTTCTGTTATTACATACGGCTTGGTAGTGGCGTTGGCATAACATCTTTACCTGAACTAATGATAATAAGATCCTGCTGTTTTCTGCTTCTATACAGATAAAATATTATCATATAGCTGTTTTTTTACATCCCTGCAAAAATATTAATAACTGAAATCAAGATTTTCAACATTTGGTATCTGCTTCCATCTTAAATTTATGATGGAATTAGGGAAAAACCGGTTATTTTTCAAATATTAATAAAATGTAAGCCTTTCATTACAAAGTTTTGGCCTCTCCACATACTAAAGCAAGGGTTGAATATTTTGAAGAAATTTATTTTTGATACTGTAAAGATATTTTAGAGGATCTTTACTCCTCCTCTGCAAGTTCACCAAATATGATCAAATTGCTTAAGCATTTTAGTAATCTGATGTTGTATATGCTAATCATGATAACTACATTATCAAAATCGTCTACATGACAGAACCCAGTTTGTATTTTCCCTGTTAAGTTGCATAAATTAAAACAACACAGAGCAAGAGACAACAACACACCCAAGTTACAGTTGTCTTTTCAGGGAGTCCTGGGTTCCGAGGAACAGGAGCAGGTTTCCGTGTCCCGTTACAGGACACTGGAACCTCCTCTGCCACCTCCTTCCAAGGACGTTCCAAAGGGAACTCCACTCAAAGGAAAAAGCAGCATTTCAGGATTTCTCTCAGCATTACAGGGCAACACGAAGTGTACCTAAGGCTTTTACTAACTTATGTTTTACGCAAGCGTACAAAGAAAAAAGAGACATATCTATGTTCTGACTGAAATGTGAAATAATCTAAAGGGAAGAACATTTTTAGATCTGTCACCATAGATCTGCATTACAAAATTAAAGATGAAGGTACAATTGGAGATAAATTGATGACTGGGCAAAACTTAAAGATATTCACACAGATTGACATCGCAGATAGATAATGAAAATGATGTGAAAGCCACTCATGGCTGAAAAGGAGTTGCATAAGCAGCAGTAAATAACAATTAGCATTGGACATCAATGCACACAAGGTTAGCTGTTGATATCTAAGGACTACACTAATACATATATGCCTTCTGTTTCCAAACAGTAATTATAAATAACCTGGTCCCTTCTTGGCCTTACTTCTGCTTTCCAAAGATGTTCTCTCTCTAGTTGTCATAAAATCTTCTCTCTCTCTCTGTACAGAAACTGAATATAAATATATTTTCTATCAAAACTGAGGAACAAAACTCAAAATCCTATTACAATCTTTCATTAAACTGTACTCAACAACTTATTTCCTACCAATTTAAGTTCCTGCACAGTCCAGGAGGAACCAATCCACAGCAGCACTGACCAGAACACAGCTGAACGAAGAGCAATGGCATCTACAGCACCGCCCACCTTTACAGGAGCAACTACTTAATTTATCTAGTCTATAGCTAGAATAAATTATACTACCATTAACAGTATGGATTACATCTTCCTCAGCTTGACTGAGGAAGTTGAACAAAGCTCCGCATTCAGTTGGTCACCACGACAAGTTATGAAAACGTGGACAAAATAACAAATAAGCCAACAGCTCCGATGAACTTCTCAGAAAAGCGAAGGACAAAGTGAGCTTGCCCCTACTGCAACAATTAGCTTGAAAGTGTACAAGACGTTTATTAACTTTAAGCTGATAAAGTCAGCATTATACCAGAAAAAGCTGTGTTACATCTAAAAGGTGCCATTACCACTGCCAGTGGATAAACTCAGTGGAGACTCAATGCTTACAGAGGTAATTTTATAACCACTTAAGGCACAGACAAACTAAACGTAAATTGGTAAACACTGAATTGGAAAATAGCGGATTTGTATCAGCATCACAAAATTTAGCAGTTTCTCAGTCCCATCCTCTTTCCCTGGTCCCGTCCACAGGTGCTTTCCCCAACTCTAAGGCAAAGCTTTAGAGAAGATCTGAATTAAAAAATGCCGTGAAGTTCCCAATTTATGTCGGAATGAGCATTTATTGTCTGATGGATATGGGGAGCAGCACTGGTTCATGGGGTAATACATACATGCCTTAGATCAGCCGAGACTGCTCTGTAAGTTCACTGTAAGTAAAGTGAGACAATTCATTTAATTCCATTCTCAGTGTTGTAGTGGGAAATACAACAGTACCACGAGCTGTCCCTTCTCCACAATGATCTACAGGGTACACCTTAAGCCTGAATCTTTGTGTGTTTTAAGTTTCTTTTTACGAACCGAGGAGCAACACTTCTTGAGTTCATGACTAATTCGTTCAGCTTTTTTTATCCAGTATTACATCTGATAAAAGACATTAAATTTTCTTTATGGCTACGGCTAAAAATGAATCCTAACATTTAATTATATTCAAGTACAAAATTCTTCAATTTCATTATTATTATTATTATTTTTAATCTATAAAAGTAAAGAACAAGTCTTGTCTTAAAGTCTCATTTACATTAGTTACTCGAACTGCTCAGGCTCTCACAAATTTCAGAAGCCGTTGCATGCCTGTACTATACTGGGAAAATTTAATATAGTGTAAGATATGCAGATAAAATATGAATTCCAGCCATGTAACAAAAATGCCGTTGACAACATGTATATTATGCAATTATGACTGTCATTTTATTACTGTTATTAATTTATTAGTATAATTGCAATTTTTTTCAATGTCATAATGTGATAATAAAGGACTTGTCATTACTACGTTAACCTCGGAACATCTCTGACCTCAGGGGAGGTAGCTGTACGCTTTCAGTCCAAAATGAGCTGTCAGTTACCACAACGAGATTTTGATGACTACATTATCTTGTAATTAAATGTCTCAACAAACTTCTCCTTTTGATTGACAGGTAGTTAAGACTATCTTTGACCACAGGGCAGTTTCTTTATTTTTCAAGAATAATTTTTCAGCAGTGAAGAAGAAAGACAAGAGTTTAAAAATTAAAGTGTTTTGAACTATATATTAATCTATATTTGGTACTTATAAGACAGTGAAAATTCTGCCAAATTGCATTATCCCCTGCCCAAGCTATTGCATTTAAATGACAACTTTGATTGATTAAAGGAGTTTATGCTGTTCTTTATTAGCATTTAGGTCTCTAAAGAAAATAAATTGTTTTGGTTTTACATTTTTCCCCTTTCATGTTCATTTTTTATTTGTAAAATAGCAAAAATGCTCAGATTTAATACTGGTAACTATAACGAGATCCCATAGGAAAGTACATTTAAGCAGATATTCATAAGGGTCCGTTTCTGGCCCATTTGGGACCAGTTTGGACAATCTACCAGAAGACTCAACAGAAGCTCTCCTTAAAACAAATTTAAAAGGACATGCAACTTAAATTACCATCTATCTAACCACACATCTTAAACATGATTTTTTTTTGAATTGGCAAATATGCAGCAAAACTGAGGCTGGAGGGGGATCAGTACATGCCCATCCCCAAAAGGTACTAAGATGAGAAGTGAGACGAGACACACAGCAGGAACGCTTGCCTCATCACCAAAGATGAGCTTTTTCTGAAAGACAAAAGGTGGAATAACCTTTTGCAGACAATCCTCCATAAACAGCTGCAGCTGTTAGCTGTCAGAAGTACAATGACCACAGCAGTCACTGCAAGCTTGGCCTTCCCATGGAATATTGCAATAGGACAGAGCAATCTGACTTCATCCTTCCCCAACCTGACAACCTTTGTTGTAGCTTAGGAGGACAAAGGAACCAAAGGGAGGATTACAGGTGGCCAACAGACATTTTTTACTTCTCTTTGAATGGATGTTATCTGCAGAAAATCTGTTTTAAAGATCAACAATGAAAGGACAAACAGGTTTTACAAAAACTAATTTGACAATAACAACATATTCTTCAAATATATATATTCTTCAAATTTCAGAAAAACATAAGTCCTTTGAAATGCAAAAATTTGCATCGATAGTGAAATATAATGAGCAACTTAGTGATAAGAAAACAAAACAAAACAAGGACCAAGTGGCAAGTTAAAGGTCCCCCAGATGTGGTATATCTGAAGCACCTCCCAAACAGAGCTCATTGCCACATAACTTCTTACCTGCTTGTGCTAGAATTAATACTGAATTACTCAATGGAACTGGGCAGCATTTCAGAATCTTTCAGTAGTCATACATAATTGTCACTTAAAACTGCAGAGCCTGTGGCTTAATCTTTCAGGAAGAATCCAATGAGTCAGACGTTGAGACAATAACATATGGTCAACAAGGGCAAACAGAAGGTTGTGCTCATCTGCTAACACACTCTGGTTTCAGAATTTCCCCATTTCCCCCTATGGGTATAATGTTACAATCCGAATCTCATAAAAGAGTTCGGTTACCAATGTTCAGGTTTTTTTCATAGATTTCACAGTATGCAGTGTTTCATTAAAAGATCCAAACTCAAAACACAATGTATTTGTATGTGAACCAGTTTTCATTTCAAAGAATAAAAACACAAAAGGCTGAAAGCAAATAACACTATCACTGATTACAAAATGCATGCATTTTCAAAGCTGTGTTAATTTATTTGCTGATAGCCAATTCTTTTTATGTCCCTCTCCTCCCACATTTTCCTCATTTTAGCAATACACCTTCCTATATGCTGCTGTGCTGAACCCCAAGATACTGGATTTAGATAATGAGGACATTTTAAAAATGGCCCAGTGAAAACTAGGAACATTTGCCATCAGGACAACTGGATTTCTTGGAATGTGTTCCACGCTTCTAAATATAATTTTTTTTAATGTTTTACCTTTACCTGTACCTGTCCTGACACATATGATGTTAAAAAGCTATGGAAATTTGTTACTTCTCAAATACTGCAGCTGCCAATTGTCTCGCTATTAATTAAATAGTGACATGGTAGCTGAGAGCTTAGTGTCAAAAATGAAAAACTTTGACAAAAGAGAATGAGAGAAGATGATGTTGACAAGTTAAAGAGGAACTTTCCAAATTTACAACATATCAGAATGAAATGATGTAAGATAGGAAAATAACATAAATCAAAAGTAGACTGGAGCAACAAGAACGTTAAAAGTTTATTTTTCCCTAGACAATAAAACGAGTGCAATGTTTCTGATTATATCAGCAGACTGACTAATTTTATGGTTGAGATAAAGTTGAGATGTCTTGTGCTGTATTTCGTTCAACCACTGAAGCAACACAAAAGCTAAATTATGCAATTAATTCTGCAATACACTAAAAAACAGTAAATCTGCTGTTAAAATTTCAGTTTAGTTTTAGAAAATGGATATCAGGAACCTAAAAGCTACTTTCATGTATGTAAATATGACAGGAAGTCTGAACAGAAAAGCATAAACTTTATTTCACCTTACCTATGCTAAAGTGTACCACACACAGGCAAAATGAAGCCTACAGAGTTTAAGTCACCCGTAGAGTTACATACAAGAATGAAGCCAGAAATACCACATAATTAATAAAAAACACCTGAGTTCCAAGACATTACAGACTGCCACTACTTGAAGTTCAGGGTAGTGTCACCACAATTTTTTAATGAGTCCACTGTCGTGGCAAACACAAGTCTTAACATTCTTTAGCAATGAAACCACTAGTTCCTATTAAGTCCATCACCATACAATTTGTGCCTAACATTCCAAATAAATTTTGAAATTTTGGCTACTTTGTTCAGTCTATACCTGGCAGTACATTTACATAACATTTTCACTTGCATTAAAAAAAAAAAAGCAAGCTTACTATAATGGTATCAGAAAAGACCTCAAAAGTTGAATACTATATAATATACGTATAGTATACAGCTATTGATTCTAGACCAGATACACATTATTTTGAACCTCCTGATACTGGCAATATTAAAACTGCAGCAGTTGTCTGAGTTATCCCACACAGGTTTTCAGAAATCATTTTAAAACAGATTTTCAGGAAGGTAACATTTTAATTTAAACTTCTATGTAAGTGCACTTCAACTGTGTATGTACATGTATTCTACTTATCAAATTGAATTTTAAAATACTGTAAGAATTACAGGATAACGTGCCTCAAGTGACATTCCAAAATGAAGTTTTTAAGAGCATTTAATTTTGAAATGCCATTTTAAAAGAGTACTACGTCAAAATATACTTGAAAAATCCCTTGAGCTTGCAGAAAAGTCCAAATCCTGCTATGTTACACTGCTGGCCTATATAAAAGGCTATCGGGTAAAATACATAGCTACAACGTGAGATTCTCTGTTCTACCCCTCCGGTGATCTCAAGCTGACCTTTGCAGATCATGTTCTCTGGAATAGTGCTGGAGTATTTGCAAAGCCAAATATCTCATTTAGTTTCACTATACCCTACTGTGCGGGTTTTGAAGTGTTCTGTAAGAGGATTACTTCCAGCCTTCAAAATATTTTTAGCGAAGGAGAAGATTCTGCATTGTTTACAGTCTAGCGTGTTTGTGTATTCTCCTGTGACTGGAAGCCAGGAAGAACAGTATATTGAGGAAATTTGCCTCTGAATATTAAGACCAAGTACTGTCACTGCAGCCTCGCAGATACTCTCCATCAAAGAACTACCGACGCTTTCCGTGATTGCTACCGATTAGTTCAAGTTAGTGAGAATGATTCTATCATAAATGCGTTTCAATCTAGCCAGTATGCAAGGGACAGGATTTTCCTGTGAAAAAGAATGGGAGCTTTGCTCCCGGTTACAGGTCTGATGCATCAAATTCAGACATTCATTTCTGTACTGACTTCCATGAAGTCTGAGAACAGTTTCTACTCAGTTATTCAAGACTGTATCAGTCAACACGCATGATACTATGTGCTGCCTCTGTCTAGAATATGTTTCCTTCATTTAGGAAAGTGCAGTAATTCATCAGTGATTTAACCTATAGACATTTGAAGGTTGGAGAGCACCTCAGAGGGGCTGTTGACCTTCAGCAACAGAAAGAATTGAAGCTCCAGCCTTAGTCAATATATATTTATCTTTCTGTTGGGACTATTACAACTGTTCAAGTAATGCTGACCTTGAAACTTCTGCACACGATGCACTAGAATAATGATCCCTGAAGGAAGAGTATAAAAATACCTAAATAGGATATCTAAATCCAAAATGCACATAAAGATAAAAGAAAGCATTTCAAAATGTGAAGTCACTTAGGAAAAGGTAATATTATTGAGGCTCCTATTAATTATAATTTGAATAACACTACTAAATACCATAATTACACATTTCCAAATATTTTAATGATAGGATATAATTTATGTCAAAGACCTTGTTTATTTCATTGTGAAATCTTCGCCTATTTGTAATTAATTTAATGTCTGACTGACAGCCTTACAAATTGAAATCATCTACGTCTCTAACTTGCTCTGCACAACTGCAAAAGCAGAGTCTTTCCCTTATTTCTTGGGCTTTTCTTTGCTGCATAGAAATTTTCAAGAAATAAAATGGTCGGTTTCATGTAATGTCACAGTTAATTGTTCCCTCGCATTTGACACAATTTTTTACTCAAACTTGAAATCCAAGAAGCAGCCAGGATGAATTCCATTCATAGAAAATATTATGGTATCAGAGGTACTGATAAAATTAACATACCTTTCACTGCACCTCTTCTCGGGCAGCCCTCTCTCTTGCAGCACCAATCTTACCTACCTCCCGTGGACAAGCGGGGCAGCGCTGCCTGGCAGCTGGGCTCCCCCTGTGTCACAGGTCCCCTCCTTTCTGAACCCCTAACATCTAGACTGGGACAGCTGTGAAGTCTTCTCCAAGTAAAACCCACTTGTGGAGCCCGTTTCTCGGAACAGATAACAAAAACTCCTTCTGACAGCAGTCAATGTAAGGCCATGTGTCCTAGAGGCAGCTTCTTTAACTAAGGTTCACAGGTGAAACCCAAGTGCTTCTCCTCAACAGCATCAATTTAAACTGTATGAGTAGCTTTTTTCAAGTCAACAGAGGCACCTAACAGCCTCCTCTTCCCCACTATCCCCACAGTGGTATCTAAGAATCGACAGCTGCAAACTTACTCATTCTCCAAATTCCTGAAGGATGTTTCAGGGATCTCGGATTCCCATACTCCAACATGTAGGTTTTGCAAGACAGCCACCCACATGCAGTGAACCTTATCCTAGCCTCAGGACCATAGGCAGCAAGGGAACTAGAAGCCACGAGACAGAGAACAGTGGGAGGTGGCTGGAGTGAAGAGAATGATCATCAGAAGTAAGCTACCATGGAGATGAGGATCCTGGTTTGGTCTTGGAACACAGTGGCTTAGTCTTACATGCATTCTTCAAGTGACAGTACTCTGTAAGATTACACACCAAAAAAAAAATATTTTAATCCATCTGTCTATATATACACATACAAAAAATATACCCCATGATTTTGAGATGGCTGTCTGACTTTTCTGCAGGCTACCCACGACCTCTTCTTAACAGTAACATAAAATGCTTCAAATTCAAATCAACCTGCAGTTTGCAAAATGCTTTTTGATACATACTCTCCATAAATGCCTGACCTGAGCTATTTACGATCTTTTAATAAAAGAATTACCTTTAAAAAAAAATCACTGCAAGGACAGCCCCATAGATTTTATATACACTATCCTCATCCCTCAGTCTCCTGAGATTCTTCTCTTCTCTGGGGTGCCCAGGGCATTACACCAATGCCAGCCAGCGGCAGCAGACAGAGACATCAGCGCTCAAGGAAGACCCAAAAACACGGCTATCAAGCAATTAGTTTGTTTGCTTACTGGCACAGGGTCATTCTCATGCCCTCCCTTTGGATTTCTCCTCTCACTTCAAAAGACCCGATAACTATTTGAAGAAGAAAACAGGCTCTCGTCTATACTTGTTAACACATAGCAACTTATTCTCTAGTGCAAATGTGACTTGAATCAGTCACCAAACGCATAAAGTAATTAAACACGTCCATGTCTTGCAGTTGCTTTTCCAACCTCACTGCAGGTTTCACAATGCTGTCTAGAATTTTCTATCTTCTAAAAGTTGTTTTTTTTAAATACAACTTTATTTCATCTTCCCTGTACTGCTGACACATTCTGAAAGAAATTTCTGAAAATCCCTCTGTAATTAATGAAATTAAGTATAAAATTAAAGCAGCCTTGTACTAGTCACAGTCTGCATCTATGAGCTAACATTGTACATGACCTATGGAAAACAAGGACATTAAATTAAAAGCACAAAGAAGAGATTTTTTCACTGCTGAGTAGAAATACAGTCCAGAAGACTGCCTTGACACCTACAGCAATACTGCAGTATTATGGCCTTTTACCTGAGAAAAAAAGTTATGAAAGAAAAGCAAAAAGAAATAAAAGCACAGAGATCACAGCACTCATACATGTACACCACCTACAGAGCAGAACAGAAATATGAACTAGCAGGGTTTAAGTCTAGGGACCCCGAATACATCAAGACTGAATCAACAGAATTAGTATTCTGATTTAGAAATGATCCTGTAAGGTCTTGCTATTCAAGAGGGAGAAGCAAATCACACTCGAACTCCTGCTCTAATTCAGAGACTTGGAATTTGGGATATTTTTAATCTGCTCCCAGCAGCTGCCAGGCTACAACAGGAAAAGAAAAATGCTACAAAGCAGAAATTTTGAGTCTTTTCGTAGCCCAACTTGTGACAGTCTGCCAGGACCTTTGCCTTAGCACCTGCAGCCCCGCAGGCTCCTCGCCGAGCCCAGCTCCCCCTGGCTCCATTGCAGCACCCGAGGAAGAACCCAGCTGAATGTCTCTGGTCCCCCAAAGACAGCCAGGGACCTCCACATGGTGCCACACTGCTCCCACTGAGCCTTCCCTGCTGCACCTTGAGATTTCCCAGTTCTTTTCCAGACTGCTTTGGAAGGTACCTTACCTTTCACTATTTAGGTCTTGCCCCTACTGTCTGATCCCACTTAGCAGGTACACTTGCCTGTGGCAGCCAATAAAAACCTATCTTAAAAAACAGAAGGAAAAAAAGTAAAAATTACACTTACATAATGAAATTCAACGTGGCACACAGGGTTTTATTTCATCTATATATTGCATACTAAAATGAAGTTTCACAACGTTTACTGCTATATTAACTCTTTTTCATCAGGCCCAGTAGATTAAGACTGCAATATTTTAAAATGAAACCTGCCGGTTTGGGAAAAACTACACTCAAATAGGGACAGAACTTATTCGGCTTTTGGTAACTAGAGCTCAGTGTTAAACCTGTTTAGTGAACTAGTCACTCCTGTCTGAAGACTGATTGGTACAAAGAGGGCCAAGACTTTTGGACACCTTCTGCCCAACAGCATAACCATAAATCTTGCCTCCAGGAGACCACACAACTCTGAAATCCAGAAAAAGGTGCACACAGGCACTGCTTTACACAAGGGTATCTCCCAGATAGCCTGGGGAGACCTCCTTCGAAGTCACCTCTTCCTGAGAGCATTACGATTACTGACTTAGCAGTATGCCACGGAGCTCAGCAGACCTGGATGCACCAGGAGACCAAATCTGACAGATTCTGTCCAGCTTATTCAGAATTTACAAGGACAGAACCGGTGCTAACCCAGTACTTTTGCAGGCAGTCCCAGAAGAGAGAGATGCAAGAGGACAGCTACAGGCATCTGATGAATTAAGCTTTTCCTTCCAGCAGGGAAATCACTCACACTCAGGCTACGGAAGGAATTCTTGAACATCAGCTTTCACAGAAGAGACAAAAATTATTTCTTGATGCCACATTTGGAAAACATTAAACTAACTTCCTAGACTCATTTAGCACATTACCAAAAGATGACCAACATTTATTTGTTAAGCCAGGTCACAAGCAGCACTTTTTTTTTTTTTTCCAAAATATAATTCTCACATATTTCATGTATAATTTAAAACAGAAGGTGAACAACAAGGAAGCCCTCTTAAATATTCTAGAAGTAACAACCTTTTTCTATTTAGCCTGCAGAATACCTCTGTACTGTTTTGTTCTTTATTTTAGCTTGGGTAGCAGAGGAAGATAATAAAATTTATTGGGTACTATTATTTAGTTACTCAAAATTCAAGGTCACTGGGACGTTAGGGACCAGGAAAAAAAACTGCTGATTGAAGAAACAAGTACATAAACAATTTAATTGTTTTTCTTTTATTATATATGCAGTTATATTAGAATTTGATGCAAAAATGTTGACTCGGAAGAGCTAAATATATCAAAAGCTATTTTACAGTCAGCCAGCATACCATATTTTGATGCCATACGCAGAATCCCTCAAGCATTCTTAATTTGGTAATACTGTTCTCCCTATATACTTTAAATTACTGGTGGCATAGATGGTACAGCTATAGGTGGGATAGTAAGTCACGCTTTGCCCACTTTCATTTCTCCAGGATAACAACTAAACCTGTACAAACATATCAACTATGCTACACTAAGTTTATGACCTGCAAAGCAGGTGACGAAGAGGATTAACCACTGCATACAGGCCTGTCAAACTGCTCTAACCCCATGTTATGATCTATTTATTATGCAGACACAGCTACAACATATGAAATGTACAGGGTATGACGCAAGAAGTTCCTTAATCAGCAAGTCTTTGGCTAAAGAAATGTCTTTAAACACTAGGAAGCAAGTAGCAGTACTGAACTTGAGGCAGCACAGACCTGTTCAAGACGTACCACAAGCACAGCTTCAAGTACGGCTGCTAAAGGATTCATCATTTCTGCCAAGGTCTAGCTCCAACCATGGGTAGAGACAACCATTTATAATCCGTTTCTGTCTTTGGATTGTAATAACTCACGCACACTGATTGCCCCAAAGTGATTATTTGAATTTAACAAGTATCTTTTGCAAATGAAATCGGAATATTTGGTGAAAGAAAATTTCAATTAATACTGCTCAAAAACTCATTCACAAAAACACTTTTGAATAAAAACACTGAATGGATTCAGAAATATTTTTTTTTTCATTTGAACACATATTACTGATTTGGGGAGGGAGGTTCTTAGAGCATGGGTGGGATATTTGCCTACCTTTAGTGTCAAGGAAGAGCTACAAAGCAGTTAGGCATGGGGAGCACACCAAACACTGACGGGTGCTCCCTTGCCAGTTAGAGAGAAGTGTTCCTAAGAACATGGTGTCTTTCCAGGAAAAGATTACATCAAAGGTATTCTGCAATTTCACAGAATATTGTTTGTCTACACATGCTCTGGAAAAAAAAAAGAACAAATATTCCAGGCAGTTCCTCAGGGCTGGTCCTAAAATACAGCCCTCTTGGTCTCTCATCACAGCAGTCATAGGCCAGTTCTCCTAAAACACACCGACTTCGATGGACACAGTTTCCCTAAACACACAACTCACATAAAGATGAGCAGCTTCATTACAAAAAAATAATTAAAAAATGCAGTTATATAACTAGCATCTGAAAAGAAAGGGTCATGTTTCCCAAACCTGGCATTTGCCCAATTACTAAGAGCTTTATTTTCCAACCTTAATATTATGTTACTAGAGATAATTTTTTTTAATTGGGGAAGATGGAATATTATCTCTGTTGAACTCCAAATGGCTCTGGAACATAATGTTTTAAACAAGCTTCCAACCAACATCGTACAGATGGAACATAGCCTCTCCACCCTTACTACAACAAATAAAAATGATGTGCAGTATACTGAGGAGTTATTCAGCAAGCAGTTCCCAGGGCTCGCCTTTACTGCAGATACTGAAAGGCATCTAGAGCTCTTTATATGATGTTGGAGGTTTACTCGAAAGCAACACAGTAGACGCAACAGCCCACAGTTATGGAAAGGCTCAGCCTGTACACAGACTTATGTTAGACCTGCGCACAGCAAGTCAAGCAAAAATCCTCGTGACCCGTATTTCCTGCACTGCACTTTGACACTGCTATAATTGGTCCTCCTACCATCACACCATGCTAATGGTTTTTATTTTTTACAGGCATAGAAGAAAAAAAAAAAAAGAAAAAAAAAAAAAAGATGTGACACCTACCACCCCTCTCCTCCCAGTACCTTGCTTATATGGAAATTATTCCTATTTCATTCCACTATTAATTACTCACACTTAGCTGGCTGTAAAACGTCAGGTATGTCAGGGAAGCTATTCACTCTTTGTCTCCCCTCAGCTGTGCATTCTGCAGTCAGAAATCTTCCTTTTATACCCTTCAGTAGTATTCCCCACCACAACACACACGCATTTACCACTCAGAAGCCTCCTGTTCTAAACACTTAGGAGTTTACTGGTCAGGATGTCCATCTTTCCCCTGTTTTCTACCAACTATTCCATCCTGATTAAAGCTTTGGAGGGTGAATTATGCCTCCTCTACTCCATACCCCCATCCTGCATCCCTATAGATTGGGGGAAAATTGTAGTAGCAGACAGCTCGCCGTGCCTACACACAAGAACAACATGCAACGTGCATAAGAAAAACAGAACTGACCTATAAGCAGCCTAATGAAACTAAAAGTTAAAATTGCTATTGTGTATTTACATATACAAATATACATAAGCTATATGGTATGCTCCAAGTCCAGGACCAGGAGGAGACAATTAGATACACAGGCAACAATATTTATCAAAACTCTTAAGTTTCTCAGTTAAAGCAGTAACCAGAGACTACTTTAAGAGTACTGTACAAAGCTCTAGGGCACTTAATTTTTGGAGAAGAAACAGGCTGTATATCTCACATGAATCTCTATAGCTGTATCGCTTTGAAACAAACTTTTGAAAACAGTCAAAACAGAGTGGACTTTTCTCCATCACAATGCATACAGTCTAAGTACTGCTCTTATAGGCAGATGGAACAAATTATCTTCTGTAGACTCCGGTGGAGAATTAAAAAGTCAAGGTTATACTGACATACCATGGTAGAAGAACATCCTTACTGGGAAATAATATTAATTGGCTCTTTTATAAATGATACAGCATGTTTTTGGCATACAGAGTATGTTTATCCTCAGGAAAGAAGCTGAAAAAACAGATCTTCAAATGAAAAGCGCATTCATAAACCATACACAACTGGCACCCCCAATTAATCCTTGTGTTTCTACTTCATCTGCGCCACAAACCTGAAGACTGTGGTACTTCATCCTTGATTGCTATACCTAGGAACATTCAGGGAGGAGAGAGGAGTGAAAAGAGAAGAAACTATTTGGTTTGGATCTGTCCCTTCAGTGTCTCCTGGGAGCCGTGGGTCAGCCTCAGGAAAGGAATCGGAGTGCCATGGTTTATCCTCAGGAAAGTGGCTGCACCGAGCTGCCTGCCGCACACCCCCAGCTCACACCTCTGTGGGCGCTGAACTCAGGAGACTCCACCTCTAAGGAGAAGAACATGATTCTGCAGGAAGGCTACAAAAACTTGAAAAAAGAGTTTCAGTATTTTCTTCCCCCAAAGCAAATATAAAATAAGTAATACAAAACAATATAAGCAGTTTATTGGGCACAGATGCCTCTAAATTTTGTTAAATTGGTGCAAAAATGCCATGCCAGACAGACGAGTCTGTTTCTCAAATACATACAAGAAAAAACACATCTAGACTCTGATACCAGATGAAAAGCAATGTTTGCACTGTAAGAAAAAAGAAAGTATAAAAGACTTTTATTGCTCTTGGGCTTTCTCGTGCCCTCACTTTAGACAAGTATTTCTTTCAGTTAATCCTCTGCTTAAAAAGTCACTTAAAAATACAAGCAAAGCACAAAGCACGGCAGCTGGCACACCAAGACCAACTTTGCAAACTACGCTGGAGCTGACTGTTCAGGATGAGAGATGACACGATGCACTTTGGGCCCTTCACCATGGCCCAACACTTTAAATAGAAAATTTGGGCAAGTTTTCCCAAAGGCAGCTGCGCTTCTGTATGGCTTCACACAGAATTGGTGCATTTTCTTCCAGGGGTGGTAAAAAATCCATCTAAAAGCCAATGAGATCTGACACTGTTAATGAACCCTTAGGAACAAGATTTACTGGTGTCAAGTAAGCTTTTGATTTAATCTCTTCATTTTGCCATCTCAGGCATCAAGGAGTAGGAAGAACTGAGACCACCATTTGGGTGGTCTCAGGAATTGGGCTCTCTCGGGAACAGCCTCGCACCTCACAGCATCAGCCCAAGGGCGGCCAGGCTGTTCCCTTTGGTGGTTACGACTGACCTCTTGTCAGAGCCAGTTTTATGCCACCGAGTCCACGCCTTTTCCTCACGTTTAAGGTACACGATAGCAGACAATCAAGTCGTCTTTGACACCATTTTCTGCTCTGGCATAATGAGATTGATTTCCCTTGCTGCCTTCTGCCTCTAGAAAACACAGACTGCAACTGCCGCTGCTCAGAAGAGGCAAAGGACCAGGCAGGTTTGAGTCGAATGTTGTTCTGGTTTGTTTTAATGTTTTAATTGCATTCTTGATTCAATGCAAAACGTTCTGTGATGTGTAGAAATTTATTAGCACACAAGTTTTGTCTCTTGATCAAATAATAAACACACATCTGCAAAGGGGAATTGGTTCCCAGAACAGAACTTTCCACTTTTTCAAAATCCATCTTCCTTATTTTTTGCCTTTAAAAACAGTGTTCAATATTAAAACAAAAAAAAAAATCACTGAGAATGGTGAGCAGAAAAAGTGGCTCCACATCCATTAATTCACAAAACATTTCAACTTTATTATTACTTTGATTCCAAAATGGCAACAGTGGCTAGTAAACTACCAGAAAACCATTTTCCCAGTAGTTTTGATATTTTTTATAAACAAAGAGTCCAAGCAGAACCCTTTGATCCTTCCTGATGTAAGAAATACAGATGAAATCATTTTGAGCTCGTATTTTTAAGATTCTACTCACAGAACCTTCCCTAATTTTATGGTTTTTAAATGCCAAGAAAAAAACGTACCTATCTCAGAAGCAACATATGTATTCTTTCTTCCTAATGGATGGTACGTCCAGGAACAGTTTTCTCCATAATTAGAAGTGCCATATTAAGATCATGCATATGTGTGATCAATCAGTTATATAATTCTGCCCAATTAGGAATACCACCACTTGTAATTCTTTTCACTTCCAAATGTGAATTTAGGGGGAAAAAAAAAAAAAATCAAATTCTGTCAAAGAACATTTTTCAGTATTAAAACTTGGAAACTGCCTCACTTAGAAATGCTACAATTCTTTTCACCAGGGACTAGAACTTTGTGTCTGGAAACATTTTTGCACTGGACTTGAATTGGGTCAGGTGACAGATCTTTGTCAGATGGCAAATACTCGAACCCAAAGTCGCTGTTCGCATGAGGTTACTGTAAGAAATTCAGGATTGCTCAAGTGCATATGAAAATTTCTGGACATCCCATCTCCCCTGAGCACGCCTAGGCTCCCCATACCTCCTTGTGTTGCTCCTGACCAAGCAGCATCCTGCCCCAGAGCTAGGCACTGCACAGTGCTTCTCCCCAAGCACGGCAGCATCCCAGCACGATGTGCCCAGCAGCTGCCAGCCCCCAGCCCGAGGGACAGAAGTTGGTGTTGCCAGAGCTGCCAGCAGCCTTGTGCCTGTGCTCAGGCAGGGAGGAGTGAGGGGTCTCCACCAGGCACTTTCAGGGGAAGAATAAGAACGAGAGCATGGCCTCACGGCTTAATGCTCCGTGTCTCCTGATACCTGACAGGCTACTCACTGTACACACAACTACAGTACCCAAAGAAGGGATTTTTTGCCTCACTAGGATTAACAAGTCCCTAAAACAGCATATAGAGCTCACATTTCAATGGACACTTACAGGAAATAAAACCCCTAAGCCCTACCATCTTGTTGGACTCCTCATGGCTTCTGTCTTATACTTTGAAACTGATCCAAAGCTCATAACACAGACTCACTTCAATTTTTCTTGACCGCGCAATTATTTATATAGTTTAAGACAGACACTTCTGCAGGACATTTTAATCTCATATTTTTTAAAAGCTATTTGAGATAAGGTCTCTTTTAAAATCACTGGTTCTTTAGGTGTTAAACCCAAGTAGTAAATCCACTTTGTCAAATTGCCTCATTTATAATATTTAATCTTCCTTCTGTAATCAGGAGAGCTGAAGTACACATTCAGAGTTGCTTTCCTTTGACACAGTTCTTTTATTACTGTCTCTTTTCCTCACATAATGTCCCACAGCAGCTGTGCCATTATGATGATGCTTTTTTTTTTTTTAAACAGCCTCTCTAGCACAAATAATTAAAACATGTATTTACCTTCCATCGCTTGGCTGAGACTACGTGCATATTTTGGGGAGAAGGGGGGAAGTTGTTTGTTTCTTTTTATTTTATTTCTGAGCAGTGACATATTGATGTTTCAGATAATAAATCATTCCAATTTGTTCATCCCTGCCAACAATGGTTTTAATCTTCATTTACGACTTGCAAAGTCCGTTTTGTTGGAAGCGTTTGATAAAATACTCAATTACCATTTTTTTTGCACTGCAGTTCAACTGCTGTGCTGATAAAAGGCTCTAGCTCAGAAGATAAACTGCAAATAATTCCTGAAGAACAAATGTCAGAGGCAGTTTACAATGAATGGGATTTTTTTTGAGCAGATTATTCTCCCACCAAAGTGACAGGGCAGCTCAATATTTATTTTGTTGAGAATGTCATTTAAATATTGTTTGACACCTGCTCCCTGCAGTCAGCTACTCAGGGCATTACACTTTCAAGGGGCTTAGAAAGTGAGGTTCCAGCGCTGTGCATCTATGCACATATTTCAGGAACTCAGTTTAAAAAGCAGAAATAGCTAATTCAATTGGCATGATTTTGTAACTCTTTCCAGGAAGAAAGGAAATGGAAATAATACTGAACTGTGCGTGCTTGCAGACATCGGAACACCCAGAACTGAAGTGTGACAAAATGTGCTGACTGACTAAGTATAAAGCTTTCAACCTGTCCCCATGTAGCTTCCTCAACATTTAATCAGAAAACCAGATCATTTTGCTTTCTTCCTCCTCTATGCAAAGGAAAGAAGGTATCCGAGGTTTCTGTTTGAATCCCCCCCCAAGGGCACAGCGTAGATGGCACTGCTCAATGACCCGAGACAGCTCACGCTGCTACAGCTCCTCGCAGACAAATGCAGCATCCCCGTCCCCACCAGCCTCTGCCAAAATTGTGAAGTTAAAAAGCTTCAGGCCGACAGTGCTTATTTCTCCTTTGCCTAGTTACCTTAAAATAAAGGGGTTATTCATACGTTATTTTCACCCAATCAGTGGCTCTTTTGAGTCATTTAAAATCAAAGTATTCTTCCCCAAACGATCTAATGAAGTGTCGGGCTCTTGAGTTTGTCTGGAAGGGTGACAAGGATGCTGCAGCACGCCCTGAAAGAGCCCAGGAATGTACCTCAAACAATCCCAGAGAAGAGGTCCCTATCTTTCCAAAAAGGGACTAATAATATGCTGTTTGACTTAATGAATTAAAGGAGTAATTATGTCCTTTGTTTCAGGTTCTTAATCTGTTTTCTACTATCTTGGTTTATTTGCTTCAATTGTCATCTTTTCCATAGTAAGACGCTGTTCATCTACAGGGATTCCCCAAGCAAGGAACTACTTCTCCCCAAAGAGTCTGGAGCAAGAAAACAAACCTGTTTTAAAGCCTGTCATGTAGAAACAGCAGCTTTTGGGGGTAGTCTCTATAATTCCAAACCTCAGATTTCCACTTGCAACAAACTGATTAAAAATAAACCCAGCCTTCAGCTCCGTGTCCTCTCCACACTTGCTCTGAAGCCCTGCTGCAGAACAACCCTTTGCAGCCACCGCCACCATTTATCTCCACGATCAAGTCCTTCATTCTTTGGCCACACCAGCTAACAGGTTAAGAGCTCCTGAAACACAAATGTGGCCAAAGAATCCAGGGTCTAGGTATGCCCTGAATAAAATGAACTGTATTTTAATTCAATGCTGCTCAAACTGTATCATCTGCTTAAAGGCTGCTAAATCAGGTCAAGGATTACCTTCACTTCAGAAAGCTTTATGCCTTCACACAACTGGAAGCAAGGAAACGTAACTAAAATTAACGTGTTTTCATTTAGTAATTTGGAATATCATATACATGTGTGAGCTTAAGTACTTACAAACCTAACTATATTTACAAAGTACTTCCTCTACCAATTTGCTATCTCCATGCATCTGTAATAGCTGGCTATAAAATAAAGTAAAATGGCAGCATGCAGGGAGTTTTCTGAAGTACTTATAAATACTTTAGTATTCCTCTCAATAAAGGGGACAAAAATTATGGGGCAAAAAATAGAGATTTTTTTTTTTTTTTACAGAAAACATGGTATTCCTTAAATTCCCTTTTAGAATTATCGAAATATTTGAGCTGCACTGTAAAATAAAGGGAGAAAATGCAAACAAGTGTTTTGATCACATGAAGTAGAAATAATAACTGGAAAAAGCCAACAGACATACACTTCATGTTAATCACACGTTCATACGTCTGAGAAACAATCATGGGAGCTGTGCAGTAAGATCCCTGGGATGAGGGGACAGTGACTGGTCTCCTGACTGCCAAGGTTAACACAACCGGGCTCAAACTGTCATCTAATGACAGATAATAAGCATTATTCCAGAGACAAGATGGAGTATCCAACAAAGCATGTACGCGTATAAGCATGTGTACACGTGTACATGCGCCTCTCTATATGTGCTTTAGAAAGCTATCATTGCTTTTCGCTAGCCTCTTAGAAACTATTGAGGTTAATGAATCATTGCGTTTCCAAATCTCTCATTTTTCCTCTTCGCTTTCTGTAGCTCGATACAGACATCATTACTTCTCCGCCAGTACAGTGATTCTGCTCGTCATGCCTGAAACAACTACAGCGCAGAGATTAAATACAATCTATATCCACATAAATCATTGAATAAATGAATCATGAAATTAATATGTAAATTGTGTGTTTAACCTCTATTTATACAGCACTGTCTGTCACCATGTAGTAAATCTAAAACTAATTGCAAATTCACAACTCTGCAAAAAGAACACCATGGTAAAAGCTTGACATATTTATTAACTAAATGTTGAACTACATTGAGTAAGTAATTAACAGTCATGCCAGAACAGGGAGAGGAAATTATATTTAAGCACAGATGTCACCTGTATGAAATGGCTAAAACTATTTTAGATTAGATTTTGATATTAATCAAAGAATACTCCTATTTAATTTTTGACAGACAAATCTGTTTCCATTTATTCATGATTCCATTAAACACTCCGTTTTTAAACCTGAATGTCATGTCCATTCTCATTCTGATATGTTCCTTTTAATGTCCTTTAAAAGAAAACGCACAGAAGAAAAGACTCAAAAGGTAAGGTTAAATGGTAATAAAATCTTCCTACAGTCTAGACAAAAACCTTCAATAGACCAGGAAAATAATTTTATATTAGGTTAAATTCTGTGATTAAGTCCTTTGATACATAAAAATTGAATATAAGTCTTAAAATACTGTATCTAATTTCATTCCTACATATTCCTAGTCCTTTCCAACAAACAAAATGCATCCCTAATTGGAGGATCATGAAAGTTCTGTAGCTGCTGGCACCAGCACAGAGATCTTCCCCACGTTTAATTTTGTCCTAAACTTGGAATTATTATGCAGGTTCACGTATTTAAAAGGCAACAAAACAGGTGGTATATGAAAGCACATGCCCAAGCGGGTGTTTGCAGCTTCCAACAGACCAGGCAATAAGGTACTAACAAAGGACAAAACAGAAGAGAGACATTTTACGTTCAGGCAGTTAAGACATATTGATTGCATGGCACAAGGTCAGTAATGCTCATCAGGAATACCTGTTGCTGCCAAACTTGTACTTTATCATGAAACTTGCACATTAAACCTTTTTTCTTAAAATCCTCAGGTGCTGGAACATAGCAAATTCCGTAAGAATCAACAAAACCCAAGCAAGTTCTACTTGCCTAAGAGCTATGATTGGCTGCTTTTCATCTGCCCTGGCTTTTCCTCTTAAATTTAAAACCTTCAACATGTAAAGAGAGGTAGTCCACACATACAAATCCCATACAGGGTGGGAGCATAAGACAGGTTTGTAAGTAGAAAAACAAACCCTTGCTGAAAATTAGAACAGCAAAGTAAAACTGATTAGGTAATAAACACGTAGTTTAAAACAGCAACTGGCCTATTGAGCAAACCTGCTTTCTGAACAAGCGCTGTGAATTTGAAAAATACACCACGGAAATTTGAGTGGATTAAAATGGAAAGCATATACTGCAAGAGAAGTGAGTGCCCAATTCCAGGGGCAGGAAAAGGGCGAGATCCTGTAATAGCCAAGACTGATGAGAAAGCTCACACAATTTTATGCGCTTCTGTTTCCAGGCTTCCAGTATAGACAAACTCAGGTAAGCAGATAAATTCTACTTCATACGGAATTTATAGACTTCAGCTGTCCCCTCATGGCAAATTTATTTTGTACACAGCACTTCCCACTCTGCTCCTGATGAAGCTCCGCCAGCATTGGTACACCCATTTCACAACCCGCACATCAGAGGCACACAGAGGCTGGGTGGCTTGTTCAAGGTCATGACAGGAATTGTTCACGGGGCCAGCAGCGAGACGGAGGCTCCTCCACTCCTGGTCTGGCAACCAGACCATGATGCCTTTAACTGTATTACAGCAAACTACTCCCCGTGTCATCAATCTCGGATCCAGAAACGCTTTAAATCACTCGAGGATTATGACATTTTTATGGGAGGACAACACTTCATTACTAACCTGGAAACTTGGGGAAGAACAGGAAAACCTCCCGAAGCTGGCGAGGAAGGCGCAGCGCAGAGGAAGGCTGACGGAGTACAGCGAGGCAGAGGCTGGCAGGCAGCCGCGCATAAAACAGCCCCGATCTCCTTTCCCAAGGAGAACATTGCTTTCCTTCCCGAGTGTTTGAACAACCACCAGCTGTTTGTAAATCTCTGAAGTTACATTAACACTTGTAAAACAGTCGTCTAAAGGGAGAAAATATGAAAACTGCTATTTACTATTCACTATTTCTTATTCACTTACTCATCTGTTATTGCCAGTTTCAACAGTTTCAGGCACACAGAGAAGAAAAATAAACAGCCTGTGGCCTGTGCACTACAGATTTAAGAAGGAAAAGCGGCCAGAGAACAGCCAGAAGAGATAGTACACAGGCAGCTCGGACACAGAAAGCTTCTTCGGACTACTCCAATGGTTCTGAACACCACAACCATTGGTGGAATCGAGACTTTCACAAGTCGACTCTTAAATAAATTAAATAGATATCCATGTATCTTCATAGCAAATGATTACATATAATTTAGAATACAGAATACTGCAAGAAAACAATACGTGCACAGACTCAGTCACACACAAAAAAAGTCTTTTCTTACTTTATTTTGTTGTTGCTGTTTTGTTTTCCTTTGGTCCATTTTGTTTTTATCTTTTTTTTTAGTAGTTATTTTTAAAGCCAACTGCTAAGTGAATTTGAATAAGGATAGGCTTGCGAACAATAGAAGTTGTACAAATCATTGAAAATTTTAACTGCAAAACACAGAACCAATACACTTCAGTGTAATTATTCCCTGAAAATATAAAAAAGCTAACAAGGGAAAAGAACCTTACCCAAGTTTAACAGGGCTGGATTCACTCTCTCACTTGTCTGCACCACCTCTCCCTCAGGGTCCTGTGTAGTCCCTCTCTTTATCAGCTGTATTGTGTGGCCTAGTGGCTCAGCTTCAGCATTCCTCTTAAGTGAATTATTGGCCTCAATCTACTGATTTTCATCCCATTTCTATTACTCCAGACCTTCACATCACCACACTGTCTTTTTAAAATCTCCTATATATTGACAGTATCTTCTTACATTAGTCATCAGCAAATTGCATTACCACACTCTCAGTCTTTGTGCCAAGGTGATCATTAAAAATATTAAAGAATATCAGCCACCAAACAATCCTTGAAAACGCAGTTGGTAACCTCCCTTAAGCCTGATCACATCACATTATATTTTATATCTCCAAGCCAATTAACTCACTTTACACTTCCTCCACGAGTTCCTCCTTTTTACCAGCTTCTCCTGCAATTTCCCATTCTACATGCTCTTCAGAGATCCAGATAGGAAACACAGCCTGTCCTATGCCTAGAAACCCAGTAGTTTTATCAAACAAGCTCTCAAGTCATCTTAGCATGATCTACCTGTGGACAACCACGTTATATTTTATCTAACAATGCACTTTTCTGTCTGGTTTAAATTATATTTAAAAAAAAAAAGTTTCACATTTCCCTTGCAAGCTAGATGAACAATTACATCTGCATTTCTGTGTTTCCTTTTATGAAATTTATACTGATAAAGCTCATATAAATTTGCCAAGATTAATTATGTTTTTGTTTTTTGTGTGTGTGTATCTTTATTTATTTAGGAGTATGAAGGATCGAAAGTACTTGCTTACTAGCACAACAAAAACCTTGCAGTTCACCTATTTTGTCACCATCTCTCAGAAAACACAACCATAAGCATTACTTTCAAGACTACCAAAGCACTTTGAGCAAACTCGGAAGGATGCAAGGCAAGCCCTGTTATAAAGCTTGCTCGCACCAAACACAAGATGAAACTAAGCTACACAAAGGATGCAAAAAGGGCAGCAAAAGAGATGAGGGGAAAAAAAAAAAAACACCTTTTCTCGCATTCAGACCTAGCTTTTATAGGCACCCCCGTATTTTCCAAGGACATCAAGCCAGACAAGCAAGGGCTGCGGGAAGCACTGGCTAACCACACTTGGTCGATTCCTTACTGTGATCTTAGGGAAATAAACACATCTCCTCTTCCCAGCTTCTCATTGTAGCATGGATGGCAGCTCCCTCAGCTGTCACCACCTTGGACCTCACTTTCCACGCAGAAATTTAGAGCAGTCCATCGCTACTGCACCTAGATTAAAAGCACACAGGAAGGGAGAGGGGAGATGCCATAACACGGCTTGTTACTTTCCCCACCTAGGCAGAAGATTGGCATAGCGCTGTTTTTCAAATCACTAATGGGTCTGATACTGTTTCCACAAGAGATTTATGTTAAAAAGATAACTTTCCTCACTTTTCATTTTCATTTCTGTTCCTTTCTCTATCCGACATTTCATTCTAGGAAGGAGAAAGAGCTGCTCATTTCTGTGGCAGGAAAGAACAATCTTAGATTTATAACGCGTGAGGAACCCATCACCGTGATAGAGCAATCTTTCCACCAGACATCTCTCCATTACTGAAGCTGATGTCTCCCTGCCCTGATGCCACTTCTGGACTGATCTGTCAGCCCCAACAGGGGGGCTAACAGCACGCCATCTCGCACACGCATTTTTCATCTTTATCTTAGCAAGCTCTGCAGCTCCTCTTAAACAAACTCTCCAAAGGCAGTTTCACCATTTTTTTGAGCAAATACATTTGAATGAAACTGCGTGTTTTCAACAGTGCATCTTCTGTGACTTTATTTTCCATCTTATTTTATGATGAAGTTATTTTAGTTTTTATGAAAAGAAATAATGGGTAGAGATGAAGGCTTCATTCCACTGTGCTGACAACATATTGGTTGGAGAAATGGTGCAGTTAATAATGTAAACTTGATGTATGTAAGCACAGCTGGTTTGGGAGCATCTTTTCAGTAGCGCTAATTTATACTTTTGCCTTTATTTTGTGTTTTGGTTTATGATTTTGATTAGCCACTAGAATAAGCTCTCTTAATTGCTTCCTGCTAAACTGGTTAAAAGAAAAAAAAACTGTATCATGTGACCTTTATTAGTTTATTAGACTTTACTATGTTAATATATTTTAAAAAATCAACACCCAGCCTAACTGGTTGTCAGGTACCTTCAAGACTCCAAATGCAGTGGGGAATGGGGTTAAGAAATGAAGGAAAATCACGCTTCCCCACCCCCCTGTGAGGGAAACTACACCCACACCCCCGGATCTGTTGATGAGCCATCTTCAAATTGTGCGTCATGCTAATTTCTTCCTTTGATCTAGTTTGTTTATTGCATCTCAGTTCAAGGTTTTCTGTACAAAATACATACCGCCACCAGTACTAAATGTCAGGTCTCTTTACTTCCTGCCCTGACAGCACTCCCTAAATTCATTACATGTTTAGTTATCAAAAAAAAAAAAAAAAACAGGGGGGGAGGGGGATTTTTTGTGTTTTTTTTTTTTTAAAGCATAGCAATCAAAAATAGGATGCACATGAAAATCCCTGTTTTTTGTTGAAATCCACATAAAAAAGAAGTATGAAAAACGATTAAGAAAGCATGAGAACCTACTACCAAAATTGAGACAATCATTTCCAAATTAGAAAGATCCAGTTAAGCTAAAACAAAGGTTCCTACCTGCAAACAGTATTTATATGCACACAGACACACCTCTTACAGCACTGAGAAAAGGCCTTATTTCAGGACTTATCTTCTCAACCCTTTTTCCCTAAACACACTAAACTTGAAAAGGTGATGATGGTATTAGGATATCTTATCCTTTACAAAAGCAATCGGTGGTAGCCTGTGCTATTTCCAGGTCAGTTTTCCACTGAGATAGCACCAAAAAGATTTCTAAATATAAAATCCAAAAATATTTCTATTCCTATGCACTTCCGTTTTTTTATTATTTTTTTATTATTTTTTTTAATGAAAATGGTTCTGAACACAGTGTGACACCTTAGAAAAGAGCAGGGTATTCATCATAGGAATCCCACTGGAGAAATCCTCAGCAGTCAGGAATTTCAGGTCATCACAGGCAAACTCCCACTGTGTGGTCAAAGCAGAACTCTGCGAATCTGCCCTCTGTTGAAACTCAGTGGAAAGCTCTCCCTGCTTCGGCACAGATAAGCAAGTTAATCACCTGATTTAAAGGTAGGCTGCTCTTTATATCAACTCTGAAGTAAACTGACAGCCGTTAGGCTTTTACGGTGACAATGTCATGATCAATGCTGCCATCTCAGGTGTTAATGCTTCATTTACCTTTAAAAGCAAATGTAATAACCCAGAAAGATCAATATTATAAGTTCTTTATTCCATGTTAAATTACTGTGAATTCATTGCGTTATTACAGAATCTCAGTGACATTAACCAAAGCCTTAAAATGTTAATGCAAAACATTGCATCGCAGCCGTCCCTATCAGCTCTCAAGCTCCTACAAAAAATATGGAGGAACTACCAAAACACTTCAGAAGGTATTTTGGTAATACTGCTCTTGTTTATGCAAAATTCAACAACAAAATAGCTGGAAAACCTGAATGAAGGATAACTGCATGAGTATCCAAAGTATATGAAGAAAACAAACAGGACAAGGTAGACACCTTAAACCATGTACTACTTGAGTTTTTCCCAAAAAAACTTTACTTGATAGAAATAGAAGTATCAGCTTCAGAACAATGCTACACTACAGAATGGTGCCACTAACTGTTGTGTACCATCACACTAGCTGCTGATGGTCTGTAGAAGTCTGATTCCTTTTTATTTTTTTTAAAAGCACACAAAAACGAAGGGGCTCCACTTTCCACCACCAGACAGAACCCCAGCAAGGGCTTTCAGCTGCAATGACAACTGGAAGGCCATGGCCTGGCCCAGCAGGCCCAACACTGACCGCTCAGGGAGAATCGGGCTGGAAAGCCCAGAAACCTGGCTCAGGAGCTACTGTTCCGATTTTCACCACCACTCAGTATTTGTCACAGCCCCCAGAGCCACAGTTAAGCCTCTTAAACATATAGTCTAGCATGGCATTCTTGTCATAACTAAGTAATCTTAAGAGGGTTTGCATGTGCTGTCAGATCAGAGGGATTCTCCCCCTCCTTTTTTTTTATTATTAAAGAATAAGGCTTTTTTTTTTTTTTTTTAGGGAACAAAGATACATTTTAATCCAATAATCTGTTTTGCAGTCAAACTTCTGCAAAGAAAACATTATGAAAAAGCAAAGAGCACCTTACATTTTGATTAATTTGATCCTATTATGCATAGAGCCACTCATACATTATGCCCTGCAAACTATTCTTATCCAAGAACAAATACAGAGTGAAGCAGTGAAAATTTTTATTAAAGTAAACACAATCCCAATGTAACATGCTCGTTATGGAAACATACTAGCAGGCAGCTAAAAAAAAAAAAAAGGATCATTCTAGATGTAATAAATATTTGCATGGACACACATCTACTCTATGATGAAAATTTTGAGTGCTTGACTATTAAAAGCTTTCTTGGTGTCTGCGTAAGCAGATGTCAGTCACCTACCAATTTTTAGGCATTTAAAAAGCTTCCCAAGTAGGAAACATGAATGCTACTATTCATCAATGGTAGCAAGCATGCCTGTGGGCTTCTTATCAACCAAACACAAAGCCAATTGCTATTTTGGTTCTCACATTCTGGTACTTCCTATTTAAGGTAAAAGCATTTGCAAATAAAACCTTGCATACTAACAAATCAGGAAAGGAAACAACTACAAACAATGCCAAGTGCAGCAGTGCTCTTGAATGATAGATGGGCAACACGGAACTGCAATTTCATAGCAAGGCACAGGGTAGGAATTAATTCATTTCCTAAAAGTGATGGATGAAATTCCTTAATATGAATGCTTCTTTATTTCTTAAGTTGTGCAACAGTTTCATGCTTACAAAACATTCAGGCTACAATTAAGATTTCTGCTTCTGCTCTTCCACTGAAGCCCTAAGGCTCGCCATACTTACTACTGTTAAAATGGGTTAGGCGATCCTGACACAGCACTGGCCCCTAAGTGAGAAGCTGAAAGCAGTTCAGTAGCAACTGAGGCATAGAAAGTGGGGCACATCTCAGCTCTTTCATCCAGCTTCCTGGCCATATGTGCCACATCTACTCTTACTTTCATGGGCCCTGCATTTGACTTGGGGCTTCATCATCCTTCTTCACTAGATTCCCTTCAGGGAAAGGCAAGGGAGCAAGTGTAGTGGTGCAGGCTGGCCTTCCAACTAAGGTGGACACACCTGCACACTTCAAAAATTAAAATCCCATCACAGCAATAGAGTCTCACAAGATGAATCCCACAGCACTGACGGGCAGACATAGGCAGCATGACCTACAGCTGTCACAATGCAACAAGAGCCCTTGAGACACCTGGCAGCACCATGCTGACTTAGTACAGCCCCCTCCACCCCACTTTTTGTGTACATAATACTTCTACGGGAATTACTACGCAGTGGTAACTCCATTTAGTTAAATAATTAAGATCAGCTGCTTCTACATTTCACCAGAGACTGTCACTATTAAATACACAAATAGTGAAGAAAAAGTATTTAGGAAAAATGCTTTGACTTTTAGTATAAGAAAAAATTGAACAAAATGAAAACCCAGCACTACGCTGAAAGTCAGCTGAGTTACCTCAACAGCCACGGGTGGTTGGTGTCGTCCGCTCTAGGTTGAAGTCCAGCCACAGGAGGCTCCGTGGAAGCTGGCTCGGGCACATCTGCAAACAGGGAGCGAAGCAGGAGCACGGCAGAGCGGAGCACAGAGGCACCCTGCCGGTTCTGGGGCAGCACAGTTAGATCCAGCCACCTTTACAGCCTCTGGCACAGCAAGTACAAAAGCTGCAGGTAGAGAAGCATCTTTGGAGCAAAGACACAACCTTTTGTTCTGGGACAGATAAGGACCAACAAGAAACCTCAGAGGTACCACCTCGTCAGGGAAAGCTAGGGACAGAGTTGGACTCAGCATTGCCAATCTCTTCTGGAGAAAACTACAAAAACGTCCAAGAACTACTGTTTTAAAAAAATCCCCCAAACAAGCTTCCCACACTCTGGGCTTTGCTTAATTGAGTGACAATACAACCAATACCACTAATAAACTTATTTTATTTGGAAAATAACGAAATTCTGTACTCAACTCCTAGAAATCTTTCACTTTATATTAACTCATAATATTCAAAATTCTCTTCCATTTAGTTTAGATTCTTATGCTAATGCTTTATCTTCCCCACTTCCCCTCCAAAAACACAATACGGATCTTTCACATAACATTAACTAAGTACTAGCAATCACCCACTTCCATTTGTATGTACTCGAAAACCTAGGCACGTTACTAACTTTGAAAGATGCATCGCATCTTTTTTGGTTCTAAATATGTTTACAGTAGTATATGTATACGCATGCACACAGTCAAAATGACCTCATTCTTTCATGGAAGTATCTGACCCTTCTTTACCCGGATTTTTGCAAATGCTGCCTTTGTGAAAAATGTATAAGAGTAATGAAATTCCTGGCTGAGGCTTTAATCTCTAGTCACTTCTATAACAGAGGGGTGGATCAGAGAGTATAATTTGCCCTTATCATTCTGCTCATCTCCTGTGTTGACAATAGAAATCCTCCTGTTAGTTTTTCTTAGACAAACGTGACCCCAACCTGATATGACACTTTATTTTTTCAGCTGTGTAACAACAGTCTCAAACCAGGTGCTTTTTAAGCTGCATTATCCCATTTGGGGAAACTTTTGTGCTGCTATCAGCAAACTAACACATTTCCAAAAAATAAAATAAAATAAATTCTGGTTTGGCTAAATTTGTAAGTACATAAACAAAATATTATACAGTAACTCGACATTTTGACATTAATAAAAATATTTGACTACTTCACGTTTTTACCCCACTTCAATTCTGGAGTGTGGATTTTCAGACTTTGAGGAAATATCAGCAACATTCCAGCATTAATTAGATGTGTTAATGTGTTTAAAATACTTGTTTGCCATTCTAAAAAAACTGATCATTAGCGTTTTCTGGAGGTTTTCTCGTAGGGAACGTATACGTTTTCTTGTTTTTATGTCTGCATATTCATCAGTTTAAAACAATTTTAGATCCCGGCCTCTTTGGTATTGTGCTTTAGTACTTGCTAGCACTAGGATTTTGCACCATAGCCCTCGATTTATAGCCCTCATTTAGCCATCATGCTATTCAAAACCCCGACTTTAAATATCCGCCACACAGATATGAGTAACAAAAAGAGACAGAGTATAGCTATTGTGCCTTCAAAGAAAAGCAATAAACCATTCTGCTTGCTCTCCTTCATGTTCTTTAATTCATTTCATTTCATTTTAACTACCCAGAACAATTTCACCAGCCATTAGCCTGGAATGAAACCTTACAAAGGCTGATTGTTGTTGTAAAGATGGGTCCCAGCACTCCCTCCCCCTCCTTTTCATAAGTTTTAGGACAAATAGGCTACTTCATAGCTACAGCTTTGTTTTTAAAAAGAGAATTCTTGCGCAGCAAAGGACAGACACACTGCTTCACATTCACATTCAAAGGACTCCAAAACATCCACACAGAGCTGGTGGGGCTCAAAATCGAGAGCCAGGTCTGTGGGGATGTGAGGGGCTGCGGGGGGCTGGCAGCAGCCAGGTGAGCCCCCTGCCATGTCCCTGCCAGCCATGGGGAAGCACCAAGCGCTCAGCCACGCTGCGTCCCATCAAACTCCAAAAATTGAGGGGAAAAAAAAAACACACATCAATTTTATGGACATGTTTTTATGTTTTGCTCACATAAACCTTCATGGGTGTCAGTTCTAACAGCCTACACCACAAGAAAAAAGGCAAGTTTGTCTTCACTGCATCCGTGTTTTCAAAACAACCAAAAAAAGGAAAAAAAGACATACTATTTTCAAATTTGAAAGGCCCTGTGCACCTTACAGCTTACCATATTCATGGAAAGCTGTGAAATGAGAGAGAGATTCATTCCAAAAAGTGCTTCAATGTTGGATTCTGCTTCTTCTAAGCAGCTAGCTGCATTTATTCATCAGGGCTGGAAGTCTGTCTGCTCGCACCTAGGCCCTGAACGTGCCACAACTGTGCCGCGACTGACAAACCCTGCACTGCAGCAACAGAACGCTCAAAACGCTGCGGAATTCAGATCTATTTTCATTTGATCCTACCCAACAAGCAGATTAGAGAAATCTTTTCCAACAAAGTGTCAACAAACTGTCTGCACAGACACCTCCCTCCTCAGTGGGTATACCGTGTGGTTTGTATTATTTTTACTCCTTGGTTAAGTGTCACACTTTTCGACAGAGCGAACACCCTTCTTCCACAGCAACACGGCTTTGTGATGAAAGTTGTGAAACCTTCAAGCCTCCCAGCTCCTTCCACAAATTCCCAGTACCTGCTCAGGCGCTAACAGCAGGAGCACGGCGGCCGGCTGAGCTCCCTCCTCATGCTCCGCCGGCGACACCATGGCCGGTGGCCAAAGCTGGAGAGGAGACTCCAGCAGGAAGGTTGAGGCAGCACCTCACCAACAGAGCTGGGACACAGTTCTCACTCATGCCTACAAATACCTGAAAGGAAGGGTGTGAAAGGAAGGAGCCAGGCTCTTTCCTGTGGTGCCCAGAGCCAGGAGAAGTGGCATTGGGCAAAACCGGAGCACAGGAGGTTCCCCTGGCCCTCAGGAGGCACCTGTGTGCTGCCTGCCCCAGCACGCGGTGGTGCATCAAAGCAACGCCTTTCTGGGACTTCTTGTCCTGAACACTATCGAAAAACACTTCCAAAATTTGGGCTTTTTTTTTTTCTTCTTCCAAAAACAAGCTTCAACTATTCAACCAATATTTGTTTCATCATAGCACAGGAGTGGAGGAAAAAAAAAAGGAGACTTAAAAGAAATTCAAAGTAATGATACAAGCCAAAAATGACTTTTCATGTAGTGACAAAAAACTTGGAACATAATCTTATGTTGAGTGTGAGGGTGTCTATAAACAGAGCTGCTTTACCCCATCTGAGCTGTTATTGGTGATGCCAATAATCGGAGTATTTTAAAGATCTGCTCTGCAAAATTGCATATTTTACTATTCACTTCTAAATTATGTAAATGAACGCCACATGAAACTATATAATTTTAGAGGTATGCTTGGTAAAACAGACTGATAAATAAATCCTGCCGTAATACAAACTCATTTTTATATGATAGAAAATGATACAAATCTATCAAAACTAAATAAACATTCCTGCTTCTATTTGTCTTTTAAGTACATATCTTTTACAGATGCCATAAACAGAATTAAACAACCTCTAACCCAATTATGCCACACATTTGTGTTCAGTTACAGCGCTTCTTGCCACATTTTTTCTCCTCCCTAAGAGTTTTGACATTATTAATTTCAAACTGAACTTGAACTTGGATTTTCTTAAATATGAATTCCTCAGATATCTCACTAGGCTGTGACATGCACTACAATGGCATTATTGATGCTTGACAATAGAACAATCTATTGCATGAAAAACTACACACACTGAATCCATGTAAGTTTAAATGAAGTCAACTATGTACACAAAACCTATGAATAAATGCAAGCTTCATGTAGGAAAAAGGCAGATCACAATGGCAAGCACACAGGCACCCACCATCTCCAGATTGTTTCTTTATGTCCCTCAACATTAATTTCGTGTCACTAAGGCACAGCTTGCTTGTTTGTTCTAAATACAGAGACGTTTGAAAGTAGAAGTCATCTGGTGTACCTTCTACACAAATTCAGTATCAAGAGAAACCACTAACTGCAGGTCTCTGCCTCTATGGAAGGTATGTGAACGAAATCGCTGTGGCATGTAAGAACAGACACCCCATACTGCCAGCACAGGTAAAGCAGGAAGAAGAGAACTAGAGAACTGCAAAGTCAAGAAAAAGTTTACCTTCCCCTTCAACAGAAGCAACAAGGGAGCTCAAACCTGAGTGCCAATACACCACAAGCACTTGTACAGAGCCACATTTTTTTTGTACAGAGACACATTTGATGAAATTCAATTTCCACAAGCAGTGGTTACTCACTTATTTTATATGGAACTGTCTCTATTCAGCCCATACAATACTACACTTACTCGTTCTGTTGCAGGTAAGTCAGGAGCTGCAAACAGAAGCATGTACTGCTTCTTAGTTTAAGATCAAAAACACATCACTGCTACAACCCCACTCCTCTTCCTACACTTGGTAAGGCCACCATTCCCTTTGGATGATAAAAATCTCATCTTGCAACGATGAACAAACTAGAGTAAAATTTTTCACATTTAACATTGTGTTGACTGACACAAAATGTAGGTAAACAGAATGTATCTCTTTTTATTAAGCGTGCAAATGAAAAGTATTCTGGAGTTTACAAAACAGCGATCCACAGGGCAATAAAACTTGACAGGACATCAGGCACTGCTAGAAAGTAGCAATTCTGCCTTAATACTTTTCTGATTCTACCATTCACAAAAGTTTCCAGAAATCAGGACCAAAACACTTCAGACTAGTTTTATCATATTAGCAATACCACTTCCCTTGCTCTATTCTGCACAACTGTGAATTTAATACCCACCAGATTATCTGCCTCACAGATGCTCTATTGTGGCTGCTGCATCCTGCATGGTGTCACACAGTAACAGCAGAGCCCAATTCCAGTATGTGCATTTAACAAAAAAACGTGTCTCTGTACTGCCCAGCAAATAGAGAACTCACTATACATACACCTATACCTAACAAGTTCAACCTATAAAGAAAAGAGGGGTTCAGCACTTCAGTGTACAGTATTTTCATTGTGGGAGAAAACGTGTGGGGTTTACTTCATCAGAAGTCAAACCTGGGTGCACAGAAGAGTGCACACTGTTAGAAGGTTGGCAGGAAATTTCAGTGGCAAGCAGTCACATGCAGCCATCTCCACCCCCAAAAAATCAGTCATTAAACAGACACTCCAAGCCAGATCTGAGTTTGTACTTCCTTCTTGCAAGACAGCTTCTCATCACACCCCATCGAGTAGCCGGGAAGTTTTGGTCCATGCTGACGGCACTGGTAAATCCTGATAATGAAGCTGGAAGTATTAACTGCTAATCGCAAAGCAGCCCCACAGGGATGAAAGCACCAGCTCTGGAACACAGGTATTGACAGAGCACAACAGCTTTTAAAAAGGAGTGTGTGGAAATAGGGAAAACGTTGGCTAATTTACAAGGCCCACGTTGTAAATTATTTTCATGCACACAGCTATGGCAGAACTTCACCTGTAAGAGCAAAAAGAAATTCAGAAGCTGACTGTAACCCTAGAGTAAAAACTACATCAATTGCCCATAAGAAGATGAGAAGAAATTAAAAAAAGTTCTCAACAAGCGAAGTTGCTACACAACAGCTTATTTGTCCTTTCCATCCTTGCCACTTCCAGTGACACAAAACACGGACTGAACTGTGCTAATGCCAGCGTACTAGGCATAAACCTCTGTCGTTGAACAGACTACACAAATCAAACGGAAGGCACAACGCATCCCCCTATTGTCCAAGTTCACTCTTTAAGCTGTTGCATAAACCTGAAATCTGGCATTTGCACTGGCAAAATATGCTGGCATGTTTCCTTACGCAAAGAAGTCTCTGACCACAATGGAAGTGGAGGCAGGTTTTTGGTTGTTATTTACACAAATATTCAGTTTTGCAGGTGCTGAAGTAACAGCTTTAAAAACACATTGGTTTTATAAAAAAATACTTAAAAACAGTAAATGCATAGAAATAGTAAAGCATTATTTAATACTCTTATTAACAGTAGCCTGCTTCATTTTGATATTTGTCATGAGTATATCTAAAATTGTCAAATCCATTTAATTGAAATACTATCCCTAGAGCTAAACACTGCGTTGTTCTAATAAGGTATATGCCATCCATGAATAACTACCTGTTTCCCCTTCATGGGGGAAAAAAAAAAGTGAGAGACCAATGGGAGGAAACGAGAGCACAACTTGAGAACAGGGCAGCGGGGGGAAGGTGCTTGCTTTGAGGGGTTTTGGGGGGTTTTGCTCCTCTGTTTGCTTTTTTTCGTTTTGTTGTGCATTTAGTCAAACGATCTTTGCTTCTCTTTTTCCCCGGTACCTCAAAATATCAATCTGCATTTAAAAAATAAGGAAATGTTCTTCCTAGTTCTCCTCACCTTCCCTCCATCTCCACTTTGAACGTGTTTTTAATACACAAAGTTCAAACAAAATCCAATCAAGTCCAAGAAAGACTAAAAAGCAAACAAAAGGACTTCATAGAAAGCAGATACCTTAAAACAAACTCTTAATATTGGACTCAGTTTCATTACTTACAGGGATGATAATGCGTTATTCCAGCCTCCTTTACTGCCTGGCAATCTCCTCCTGGTTCTTACTACAAGTCTCTCAGAGATACTTAGCAGCGTAGAAGCTGTGGACGCCCAGCTAGTATTAGCTGCTCACTAGTGCATGCTGCAGAGCTATTTTCCCATTTCTTACTCGTATCTCATAAAGTTCTGAATAATTGGCATTTATTTGCTAAAGAGTTTCCCCTTGGGGGGAAATAGACATTATGCCCATCTGCCACCACCTCTCCCGCTAGCCCAGGGATCCCTTCCTTCATTCCATGAAAATAACACCTATGCAGTCTGAACAGACTTTGGTGCCAGCGGGTCAAATGAGTAATGGCATTTGGCTAGGTAAGTCTCTTCACTGCATGAGGAAAAACTTCTTTGCCGTGAGGGTTCCTGAGCACTGAGCAGGTTGCCCAGAGGGGCTGCAGAGGCTCCTTCCCTGGAGATAGCCCAGCAGTGCCTGGTCACAGCACTGGGCCATGTGCTGCAGGGCACCCTGCTTGCCAGGGGGCCGCACCAGATGTTTCCTGAGGTCCCTTCCAACCTCAGCAATTCTGTGGTTCTGTCATTTCCAGAAACTGCACTGAATGCAAATATTAAGTTAACTTTCTCCGTATTAAGTGAAGTATTGTTGACAGTAAAGGACTAAAACCATTTCTGGATAATACCACTTTTGTTGTGATGCTCACAAAAGAAAAAAATCTTCTACCTCCCTGACTCAGCACGTCCCTGCCCCCAGCGCATTGTCAGGTTATTGTTATTGTATGCATTCACTGAAACATCATCTACAAAATTTTGGGTCAGAGTGGTTTCCTATTCAGTGTGTTTGTTGTTTTGCCTTTTTTTTTTTAATTTACTGTAAATAGTACCTAAAAACCAGTAAACACCTACAGTACCTACACACTAGTTCTGCCACAGTTTAGACAGAAAATGCTTTGATTTACCCTGGTGTTAATATCTGCAACTTGGAACTGCGGTTCAACATTCAGAGCAAAAGCACAAAAAATAACATTAGATTTCCCATTGCATGTACAGTTCAAAAAGAAAAGTCTATTCTACAGAAAAAATTTTAAAACAGTGTATAGAAATAGCAAGTACATCAGTAACGTTCTGCCCAACAAAAAGCTGCATCTTGGTAAAAATTGATCCTGAGACAGATATTGTTTAAAATATTGAAGGCAATGAATTTACTTCTAAACAAGAAAACTGGAAGTTTTTGATTTTATTTATTTATTGATCAATTTTATACTATTTTAAGATTCTCCCCCCTCTTGGTGGCCTGTAAAGAAAATCAGAACAGCAGTAGTAATACATCCTGTATCAGGTATGCAGCCAGAAGGCTGAGCAACCCAGTAATGTACACTTGGATGATTTGACTTTCTGCTATTTACCTTAAGTTCCACTCAACATATTCTTGTTAGCAACTCTGCACCAAAATTAGTCACTCTCAAGTAGCAAGTGTAGCACACACAGCAATCTCAATGAAAGAGGCAATTAACAACTGCTACAAAAAATAATTATATATAAAGATGGTTTGAAAGACAATACTGTATCTAAAATGACCTCGCTGTATTCATAGCACTGATAAAACAGTTTTCCTTTTAAAAAATGCTGCTTTTTTTATTCATCAAAAGAGAAAAGCCCCAAGGTCACCTGTCAATAACAGAACAAACCCCCAGTAAATCACAGTGCTTCACAAATAAATTCCTCATCAGTAATTAAAACCAGGCCTCTCTGGCCCTGTGTTATCAGCTCATCAAATTCATTGCTCATCTAGAATAACAGATCCACATCTGCAGTCATTACAGCACGCCAGATAAATCAATCCTCTCAATGATGCTTTGAGCCATCTCTGCTCCCTTTTAACCAGCCCGATATTTATTTCCCCCTGACACTTCTGACATTCTATTTACTGTAGGCAAATGGAACTCATACGGCACCTTGTAATGGCTTTACCAAACCCCATTGTGGGGCATATCTTCGAAGACTGATGGTCGCAATAAACAAGGTTTTATGGTGTAAGTGTGAGCTTCCAACTTTTTTTTTTTTTTTCCCAGGAATTTGACTTCTGCAGTGAAGAAGGTTTATTACATTTGATTGCAGGTGGAAAAGCTATATCCACTTGGAGTCCTGATGGCTAAAAGCATGGGGAAAACTTCTGAAATAATACTATTTGTGTAATTTTATTTTCGCATTGGTAACAATACAGAATAAAGCATCTCCCTGTCAGGGCTCAGAGAGAAAGCCCATAGTTTATCACTCCACCTCCAGCACCCCCTGACCAAATCAAACATGGTCTCCTCCAGTAAACTTCAAAAACCAAACAACAGCAATATATAATCACTGCCTATGTACTCAGCACGTACCAGAAGCCTCCTAAAAAAATACCGTTATTTTCATTCAAATGTTAAGTGTGTGTTTACGTAGATCCATGCAGATTAACTTATGGAATAAGTTACCATTATTGTGGCATCGCCCAGCGAAAAACAGAGGCTTTGTCACTTTTCCTGCAGAAACCAAAACTTTTCACTGTTTGGTTACTGGAGAGCACACAAGTCTTAGGCTGTTTCCTTGAGAATGAAACAAAGAACACAAAAATTACTTTTCAATATGAATTCCAATTGTTTGTACACTATCACAGCTGCTCTATTTAATCAAATTGAGCAAAAATCTGTTCAAATGAAAAGAAAAACAATTTATAAAGTCTGAAAGAGCTTCCCAGAATATAACATGCATTAAAGGGTTCTGAGAAGTTCAGCAGTTTCTAGGATTTGAGCAGATATACCCCTTCTGATGTGCGGGTGGCACACTTGCATGTAGAAAAGCATATTTATACAGCATATGCCTGAAAGCATATGTTATCCATGCAGTAGTTTAACTTTTGTACTATAAATTTATAGTCTCTGCACTGTAACAAAGAGAATTATACAAACTATAACTTGGCTACCAAACGAATTTGTAGTGTAGCAGAGAAGCCAGTGAAGAAAGGCAATCCAGCTCCCAGGACTGAATCCAGCTCCCAGGCCTGTGTCGCTTTACGCAGGCCATCCTTACGAATGAGCAGTGCTCCACATCATGCCTGTAATTATGCATGGCTCAAAATTGACTTGCATTAAATTACTGTCACAGTGTTAGTGGATCTCTCCTTTAGCATATATTAAAATTTTATTTCTCTGTGTCAGCGATGCCACACTCACCGTAACATGAAAAGGCTGTTAAGTCCTTTTCTTGCAGCAAAAAGAAAGTTAAAGCCTATAGGAGGCTATGAATTCTCAGATCCTCTTTTGAACACTGATTCAAACATGACAGGATATAGTCTTTTCCTTAATGAAAAATCTATATTTATCACTCTATTGTTCTTGTGTACTGATCCTACTGCTCTCTGAGGCCAAAGTTTGAATATATTGGATTTTGAAATAATAGCCCAAGGCTCTGAGACGTTGGGTCATGATACATAAATGATGAGAGGGCTGTTGCCGATTTCTCTGCTTCTCACCACAAAAAAGAAAATACAAATTCTAGGCTGAAAATCATTAGAAGTCTACATTATCTGTAGAGTACAAAATTACATTGGGATATTCACAGAACTACAAACAATGATATCAGAATGTTCTGAGAAAAAATTATTTACCTATTCTATAAATGAATGGCTAATTTGTTCCTTTAAAATCAAGGTGAAATCCCATTTCGACACAGCCACAGATTTGGCAAGTTCAATTTGTTTGGCTTTTTATTTTAATTCCATTTGAGTTCGCTCATAATGAAGAAGCAAAATATTTTAAAATGCCAACTAATTCAGGAGGAAAATTTAGGGACTGGATGTACTAATTCACTGTACTTCACATTTACATTCTTAGATAAAGCAGAGATTGAAAAATAAAAAAAAAAAAAGATACAGTTTCATACTTCCAGAAAAGTAGAGAAAAAAGCATTTTTTTCTTTTTAATTTATTTATTTATGGTAAAATTTAAGGCTACTGTTATGAAAACACAAGGGGCAGAATTTGGAGAAAACAACAGGTACTTTTCACCTTCAGCCCATAACAACACAAAGCTCCTATTCTATAGATTTCTACAAAGCTGGAGCTGTATTTTCAGCATATGAAAAAGAAACGCATCTAGATTTTGGTTCTTGAATGCAACAACCTCTCCTTTGACCTTAAGTGACCCAGGCTTAAGTTTCCCAAACTAGCAACTGAAGTACCTATCCTGCCTGAATATCCAACAGAATTTCACAGGAACCTGGGGATATCTGATCAAGCCTTTTGTCAAGTACCTGAGAAATAAGATCTGAAACTCCTCAACTGCTTCAGCAGTTTAACATATAGTGCTGCCTGAGGATTAACATCTCAGGGAAATCCTGAAATTATTCAAATGTTGTCATCAAAATACAAATAAAATTGTTAGGCTTAATGAAAAATCCTTTTTACATTTGTTAAATTTGTCACGTATGACATATATGTTTGCATATATACGTATATTAGACACATAAATAAAAAGAACCCTGTATCACGCAACAGTCCATGCTGTGCCATTTGCCTACGCATACCAGGCGTCTTTTAAGGTATATAAAGCTCTTTGCTTACCAGAATCAAATGCATCCTCAGTTTTGCAAATCTTAAAGCAGATACTCCCATCAGCTGCATTCCAGAGCATTCAGCAAGACTGATTCCACATTGATTCAAGCAGACCAACAAAAAATTGCTCCTTCCTGCAGGGCACAGCACCTTCTTACAGGGTTTCTAACCAAGAATCAAAGTAGCTCATGCTCGATTAGGTGTGAGTTTATGAACAAACATAACGATACGAGGTTGATGAGCCTACATAGATGCCTCCTGTGCACCCCAACCCCATTAGTCTTCTGAATTCTGGGTTCAAAGACCCAGCATCCAGAACATGCTTGTGCAGCAGACACAAGGCTGTTGTGCCCTGACACGGACAGGACAGCTGCTCGACAAGTGAAGGAGTCCTGGAATGTACTCCTTGCTCCATCAATTACATGTTTTACATCAAATATTTACATCTTTATCTTTGACACAATGGATCACTCCATGTTCCTGAAAAAGCAAGATTTACTTCAACAGAAAGTTTGACACATTCTCCACCAGTAAAAATGCCTGACAGGTCGCAGCCTGCCAGCGGCACAGCCCTGGCAATAGCTCCGTTCCTGAGTTCCTCGAGGGTCAGGCACAAAAAGCAAAAGACAAGGCCATGCCAACACCTTCTCCAGGAACTTGTGCCATCCTGAGGCATGGATGTCCTTCCCTTTTCTGTTTAAGTAAAGCCAGGAACTGTCTCTGATTGACTTCAATTGCAGAACCAGGGTGGCAGGGGACACTGCTGAGCTCAGCCAGCTAATTAAGACCTGCAGACACTCCCTGTTTTCACAGCACGGCCTTCCTGCTACGTTAAGTGGCTTCCACTCTGGTTCTGGTTTTATGAGTCCAGTTCTAAAGAATTAGTTTCCCTGCTACTGCCGCGTCCATGTGTGTTGAATCCACACAAGCTGTGGCTGAAGCTCCCCAAAGCAAAACCTTTAAGGGCAGCGTTTGACAGCCCTGTGCAGAGCTGAACCTCCCCGACTTGTGAGAAGATCAAACACCCAGACAGCCTACGAGAGCAATCAGGCTCTTCTTCCAGCGCTGACCTTGGAAACACACTGCCTCATTAGTCACCATTATGATGGCAACCCTGTGCTAATAAGTATTATTTGTAATGAATACTTGATCAGGAAGTCCACCAAGGAGCTAAAGAAATAAGATGACATTCTCTTCAACTGTCTACAGTAAAATAAATGATCTGATTTTTTTTTAGAAGTGTTATGCAAAGCCACTGTTCAGATATTTTATCTAATTTCCAAATGCTCAATACAGAACCTTTTAAAGTTCCCTTTAAAGCTTGTATGTCACCACATAGAACAGATAGTCCGTTCATAAAAATTGATTTTTTGAAATCTAAACTGGGTTATGAGCAACTCTCCAGCATCTGCATTAGAGAAGACACGCATTACCTTTCCAGACTATTATGTGTGCACATTGTATATATACATTACATATGTATAAATTTTATCATACACATCACCATTAGTTCAATGATTAAAAAACATGTATTTTCCCGTTAAGAGGAATTTTTCTGTGTTGGCATAAACAAAGAAAGATCAAATTGTCAATGCTCTTTTTAAACTTTTCCTTACTGTAGCACCAAAGTCATTTGCTTTTTCTCTTCATTCCCCACTTTTTATTACTCACATATGCATTATGAACCTAAACATGAGTTTTATTTTTATTCAGCTGATTTGCCTTGCCACTGCTAAACTGTAATCATGTCTGTTTGAATAAAATTGATAATTCACTCAATGACTGAAGAATCTGGAGGAAACCATGATCCCTAACCACTATCCCCCTTTCTTTGCCAACAGAACTAAGGAAGCTATAAGGTTTTCTAACCCAGGATAGCTTCCCAGGACATCCCAGAACTCCAGATCTCCCTAAGTGCCCAGCAGGTGCTTCTCTGTCTCCAGAAATCAAAAAATGAGACCAAAAACCTTCCCCTTATTCAAAAAATTGATATTACTACTACTGGTTTGAGGTAACATCAGCATTACATTCCTAATTCCTGCTATTGATAACTGATACATCACAGGTGATATATCCTAAAATGTACAGGATTTTCATTCAATAAAACATGATCTCGTGTTAAAGCCAAACAGAGGCTGTGGCTAGCAAGTGCTGTTACTTAAAAACACAAGAGAAATCAAATTAAATGTAGGAATGAAAGGAACTCGTAAGAGCTGGCATCGTGTATTTCACTTACAGAACAGTTATTTACCAGTTACTGAGCTAACAGCTACATCTATTTATCAAAGTCTTACAACTTTATTTATAAACCAAAAGCCTGAAAAAGAAAGATTACATATGCTGTTAAGTACAGCATTTATCATCCAACAAATTAGTAGGTGAACATGACTTCTTTAGCTTATTTTCTTCTACGACTGTTTTTAATCCTGCCACAGTCATTTTTGAGGATGGACTGCTGGGTATCTTCAATGACCACAAACAGCCAGCGCCTCTTCAATTTGAAGCGAGGGTGGTTTGCAAAGACTTTCAGCCAAATTAGGCATCCATTCAGCACAACACTAACATGTAATCAGACCCCTTGAAATAAGCAATACTATTCACAGACTTTAAAAATAAAGTCAGTGGATTGCTAGACTGGTACCATCAAGAGCAACTGACCACATGTACGCACATAAGCGCCGCTTATGCACTTTTCTCTGTGGGCTTCAGGTGTTCAGAGAATTTCCCAGTCAACTAACTTCCTACTTTCTTGCAGTTTTATTTTTAATTTGCTAAATATTTCAATACAATTATCCTAGTTTACATCTTCTAGTCCTCTTTATGAGTCCCTTGACAATTTTCACAAATACATCGCAACTAGTGACGAGAAGCAACCCAGAAGACGTGATTCCTTAAAGATGCAAAAAGGCATCCCTCTCCCTTCCTTTTCAGCTAAAGGCAGCTGTCAGCAGATGTCCTGAGAAGAACAAGTGTTCAGTAACACTTCCTCGGGACACTTACCTGCACTGTGTAACTGGAAATTTTTAATCAGAAGCAGTATCCGTGTACAATACCCCTCATAGATTTTTTTGTTGTACTAACTTGTCCAGCCTCCGAAATCCATGCACATTCAAGCATTCGCAGCATCCAGCAGTAAAAAAAAAAAAAAAAAAAAAAAAGTCTGAAAGTTTACTGTATTTGAAGAACCACCTGCTTCTGTTTGTTTTGAATTTAACATCTGTTAACTTCACCTGTCTTCTAATTCTTGCATTAGCAGCAACAATGAACAAGGGCTCCCTGGTCACCTTTTCCATGCCCCTTGTGATTTCACACAGCTTTATGCCACCATGAGCCATGCACATGGAAGCTGCTCTTTACCCATCATCTTCACCATTTTTCTGTTTTTCCTCTGATTTTTTTTTTTTTCAGTCTCCATTGGGAGGTAGCTGGAAGGAGACCAGAACTGCATTATATTCAAGATGAAAGAGTGCTTTGAATCTACACACGCATTTGCCGATGTTTTCTGTTTGTTCTCTATCCTTTTCCAAATAATTCCTAACAATCACTTGCTTTTGTCTGCTCCGTGTGATGAAATGCTAAAGCAGATAATTAGCGGAGGTCCTTGCTAACTAGGTAACTATTCAGATGCCTAATTTAACAGGCAAGCTGCCTATACAGACTTAAAGATACAGGGACACAACTCTGATCTCAAAGAGACAAGATGCTGTTGTGATATATCAGATGCCAGTATTTTCTGAATAAAAATAAGTACATGAAGAGCCCTCGGGCAGTCTGTGTATATTTAAATTGATTTAAAATTGATGTTCTCCATTACTATTTCATCCTATTTACTGGCAGAGGGTTGGAAGGTTTAGCAACCGATTAAATAAGACACATGTACCAGCATGATCTATAAAGGTGAATATGACTTAAGCAGCCCCCTACTGCCCCTGAACAATCACTGTCCGCTGCCAAAATTAGCTATTCATTTCCTGTGATATTAATAGCAACACCAAACAACTTCTGTACATGCAGAGAACCATTACAATGCACCAATTTAGAAACAGACCAACGCCTTCACTTGAAAAATACCACTTTCCCAATCTCTGCTTTACATTATATGTGGCTAATACACATATGGCACGAGAAGTATAGTACGTCACTAAGAAACCTGATGTAGCAAGCATTAACCTGTACAAGGTAAAGATAAAACACTGCACAAATTCTTCGAAGAGCTTTTGGAATCTTCATAGAACTTCTTTTGCCCACTTCCTGTCATGTCAGGATCCATTGCTAAGCTTGCTTGGACGCTCCTCCACTACCAATGTATTATATTAACATCAAATGTACATTAACATGCATAAAGAACATTTTGTACTAATTAACTTGAATTAAATCACTGTTTTGCTTACTCTTTCTTGCACCTTTTCTCTTTTCTTTAAAAAGACCAACACTTATGAAATTATTAACAGTGATTTTAACAGTACAGCTTCCTTCCTACAGGTACTATTAAATTAAAATTGTAGAGCCCTAGTCACGGATCAGATCCCAGCTGAATCATACAAAGTATAATAGAGCAAAAATACACTCCCTTCTACAAAGAATTTACAACCTAAACATCTGACACAGGACAGGAAATAGGAAAAAATATAAACAGGACAATAGATAAACCACCACGCAGCTTGATAGCTACTGATTTTTAAAGTTTTTTAATACACTCATCACCATCAAGATTTTTAGTCCTCATAGCAACAGGCGTAAAAGACGACACAAACAGCTCTGTGGATGCTTCTGGCGATGCCTGCTAAAACATAATGAACAACATGGATGAAATCATACAATAAAAATCTGTGAAGTCCACCAGGGAGGTCTGTGCTGCCTGCGAAGCAAAGTCAGGAAACAAAACCAATAGAGAGGACAGGCAGGAAAGGAGCATAGCATGAAAGGCAACGGCTTACCCTGGACACAACAAAAAGGGCAGCAAGCAGAGGGATTCTGAGTGATGTGAACATAGGCAAAGGGATATCACAGGGAAGTGGCTCTGAAACAATATGCAGAATGGCTACTAACAAGGGCTTGTGAACCCCAAACTCTAATAAGGCAGTGAAGAAACCAGAATGATTCCTAGAAACATACTAACATGCAGATCTGCACAGCTATGAAATTCTACCTTTACCTTCTTTTATGCTTCACTGGTTATTTTGATGATTGTTTCTTCCAACTCTTAAAACATACAAAATACAACCAAAAGATATAGATATATTCTGCTAAATTAATGTATGTACACACACACACCTCTACTTCAAAGAGTAACCTACACACAGCATCTACAGCTTAAAGAAAACACACATATCCTCCCAAAGCTCTCACTGTTGTTTTTTTTCCCCTCCACTTTCCCATTACATTTGCATGAAGCTGCATTTGAAAACTATTCCATCTCCTGCCTCGAACAACAGTGAGTCACAGATAGCTAGCTACAGGTCCACAGTAAATCAAGTTGACATCTTTAATGTGAGTCATTAAAAAGTAGAACTTGAGCAATTTCTGGAAAACTAAGAAATTCAAAGCTATGGAACTATATTAATATGATTACACAAATGTGCTTAACATGTCATTCCACGCTCCTTATCTGCTATTAATTTCTGGAAAGAGATAAAGCAGCATGCACGAGACTGCTACAGGAAGCATGAGAACGTATTGCTTTCACTGCATCAAACTGGAGCTCCACCACTATGGGTGAAGATGGATCGGTCTGTTACATTAGCTAATTGCTAATGGTATTTGTGTGAATAAAAGGAAATATCAAGAACATGGTTTTGTACCATACTATCCACAATTCCAGAAACTTCACACTTACTGTACAGTAACGGTCTTGAGAAATGAATATTTACATGTTCTGCTGTTTCTCAATCTTTGCCCAAAATCTCTTGCAATGACAGAATTATTTATTTCTTTAAAAATATGATATCACCCCATCCCACAAGAAGACCACAGAAGGGAACACGTGTATTTCTAAATTAATCTGAAGTTAGCAGACAAATCAATAACTTATTCAAGGCAGCCCCTCTGTGAGAATTCTCATTGCTCCTAAATAAACGTCACAATTGGCTTAGAACTTACCACAGACAATGTGTTCTCTCAAAATCGTATTAGTGAAGCTTCATACTGGCTTAGTGTTTTGTGCAATAATTTAATATGTAACTCAAATTTGATTAATATTGAAATAGCCTTTACCTTAACCACTGAAAAGATTATTTTATCTACCTAACTGCTACTATTTGGGACTCCATTAGTATAAAAAATATTAATAGCTATTGAATAGCACTGTAAGTGCACAAGTCTCAAGGACAAGTGAAAAATATTTTTATCAAGGAGCTGCAGACAGTGCACAAAGAAACCTCTTTCCCAGGCTAGTGAATTTGTGTTGCAGCTTCCTTCTTCCCCTAAACAGTCACCTAAAACCTACTGCCTTGGGAAAGATGACCCATCTTCTCATTAACATTCATAGCATTCAGAACCACTACCACAGAATTAAGATTTAAAAAATAAAAATAAAAATCAAGATGAGAACTCTGAAACTAAGTGCCATGCAATGGACACTCCCCCCAAAAGTTCATCACTCACACAAACTGCATGCTATCTGCAGGTGTCCCATTTTTCAGCACCAAAACAGTTTAATTAGGGTTATTCTATGTAATTCCTATTAAATAGAAGAAAAAGAAAAAAAAGAAAAAAGGGAGCAGGTATCACATTTCCTCCCTTTTTAACAGGTATAATTATTTAATTTCTTAAGTATACGACCAATTTGTAATTCTAATAGCTGAAACACATTCATCTCTACTTTTCTAAATATGCCATGCACAAGCAGTAAGCAGTTTTGAAATACACAGATAGGTCAAGATTGGCCAGAAAAAAAAAAAATCACAATTTGGGAGACCTCACAATTCAATAAGGTCTTACCGTATTGTCATTGAGTTATGAAAGATGACAGTGACTGAAAAATCTAATAGCCTATCTCAGCAGAGAGAATTAACTGCTCTAAAGTAAGCGTTGTAATTAACCCACGAAGAGGTAGAACTCAAGGAAATGTACTTAAATGATTTAATACAAACATACAAAGAAAAATCATGAGATAGCTCTACTACTACATCTATCTTTTGTGAAGGGTACAGAATTACAAGGATTAATTCTTTCCTGTCCAGATTCGTGCAAGACCAACAACTTAAATCATACAATGATTCAAGATCTACTGTCTATTGCCAGATGTAATTGCTTAATGAAAACTGGCCAGTACAGAGATTAAAAAAAAAAAGAAAAAATCTGAATGAGCAACTGAATAAAGACTTGAGCATGCCTGGACACAAAAAAAAAATAAAAAGATATCTGCATCCTTATTGCACACCACCTTCCTCCAATTTGCCTGTATGTCACAGTCAGTAAATTCAAACTATTGATGACACTTTTTTTTTTTTTTTTTGGATTTCCTGCTTATGCTAAAACTTCAAAATTAGCATTCAGAGATGGTACTTTGTACCAGCTGCAATGAGTTATCTCAGTAGATGCCCATGTAAGATGTCCTGACCTCCGTAGTAGTCCTACCATACTACAGCACATCAGCAAAAAGCCATCAGCATTAGGAAATTCAGCTGCATGGAGAATGGCAGCTGGATGCTTGTCCCCACTCCTTCCATTGATTTCTCACACAGGATCAAGATAAGTACAAGGCCTCCATTGTTATCTCTATGGTGGTAAATATCTGGATCCAGCAAATCTAAAGGAAATAAAAATAACTAAGTCTGGGATTATTCGCTCCTTCAGTATCATAGAATCTCCTACCCTAAGAAGAAAACTGTTCTGCTTGAATTGCCATGAGAGCTTCATCTGTTAAGTCTAAAATGAACCCTACCACCTTCTAATCCAAAAATAAAGGACTTCCCACTGAGTCCCCTGTAATTCTGGTAATACTTAGCAGCATGTACTAAAATTACTTCCAAAATATTTGTATTAAGAACATTTGTATGTTAAGACATCTTCAGCAAGGTTTTCTCATCTGTCCTTTTGTGAAGAATTTGGGGTGATACTGATGAACACAAAGATAAATGTAAATTGATCAAGAAAATTCAATCATATTGCTGGAGGGTAGCGAAAGAAATGCAGCCTCCCCATCCATAACATGTTTATGAAAACATTCCACTAGTAATTTATGTCTGTGTCAGACAAATGAATGCAATGTCAGAACTTGCATTCTTTGCACCCAAAAACTACACAGAAAAGCCAGATACTTTCTCTTCCCGTTCTCATTTAAACAAGTGACTGAATTCTTGAGCCTTAATAATTGAATTTTAAAGATAATGTGGAAAATTATGAGGAACAAAGAGCCAACAGAATTATGTTCTTAAGAAAAACATTGCTAAACCAAAACCAAAAATAGCACAACAAGCCTTTATTATTGCATTTTGAACAAATACACAGATTCTTCTTCTACAACAACAGTACCTTCAGCAGTTTCATTGTCAGGTCCCATTTTCTGCTTCCTCCATTCTCCCCTTCTCCTGATTCAAAACCATCCCTTTAACACATCATTCCTAATTAGATGATTAGTGCTTGGAAGGGCAGGAGATAAGTCATTTGCATAATTTAATCATAAAAAGAAGTTAAAGATACAGATTTTGCTGTTCGTTTGTACAATTATCTTCACCGGCCTGGGGGGCTGAGATATTAATGTGATTAAACAGTATTTCTGCAAACAGGCAACTGTGTGTCCTCTATTAAAGCAGAGCTGGAGGCAAATGAAAAATTAATTTTAGAAGACAATCAATTTTATTCTACATGACTGTAATAAATAACAGCCCATCTGCAGACAAGTCATTAGGCCCTGGGAGGCTACATGTGTCACAAAGTCTAAATGACACACAAGGCCGAGTTTTCCACCAAAAAAACGAATGAGTAATAAGTGGTCCACCAACTGCCATTTGAGTTCTGAAAATGCGTAAGATCTCCCAGAAAATCACTGACCATGACTTAAGCTTGTACGGTATTCAGAAATACAGGAACTTGGTGGTTTACCATTCATGTTTTCAGTCTCAGCTTAAGAAGGTTAATTTTCTTCCATAGATAGTAGTGAATACGAGCAATGAACAATCCCTTGTATTTCGTGAAATAGCTACTGCTTTGAACACGGAATAGATAGACCTGGAAGAAGACTGAAGATTCTCAGACATCTGATTTCCAAAAAAAAAAAACCTTATCAGCTAAACTAATTTTCAAGTAAACCGTTATAGAAAAAAAAACATTCTGAACATGTTCAGGAACTTGAACCAATGGCTACCAAGACTCAAAACTTTGCTAAATTCTACTTGCAAGAACAAATCAAGGATTTGCTGAACAGCCAGGATGCTGCCTAGGATACTGAAAACATTATGAAATGCGTGTTCTTATGAAGTATATATAATTCCATTTTCTACTTTTTAACTGTTAAGATGCAGAGTTATTTTTCCCACCACCCTTTACATGCCGTTCTCTTCACTTAGAATTAAACATCTCTCCCTTGGTTAAAAAATACAACATGATTTTCTGAATGAAGCTCAATCTTCATTAGGTATTTGACACCTCAAGTTAAGTATCTATGAATAACAGCAACATTGAACTTATGCACGAGAACAAGCTTATTGTAACCAACCTGTACATGAAAGCTGTATAAATGCTTTTTCTTCCCCAACTAAAAAAAAAAAAGTGTCAAAAAAAATTAGTTATTTATCAAAATAAATCTGTTATCTAGTACTTGGAGTTTGTGTACAAAAATGTTAAACATCAGTGTTGATGCTTAACTACAACATAAAGACCTTTTGTGTATTTCTTGCATTGTGCACTATTAGTCAAGTACACACATGACTTAAAATTAATGCAGTTTGTTGGCATGTAATTTAGCATCTCACTCTTCATTACTACTGCAGTACAGAGATGCTGTGTTTGAGTTCAAAAATTAAATATATAAACTGAAAACATTTTTTAAATTAAGACCCGTTTATGATGGAGTTTGAGTCTCATCAAACCTACGAAAACTTTTCCAAGTATTATTTTCATACTGAAGGTAATATTTAGGGTAGTGAAGGAATGATTGTAGGCATATTTCACTAAGATAGTCCATTTTGCCATAAAAACTCAAATTGGTAATTTCCTGCATGTAGCTCAAGGTGTACCTACTTCTGCGGAAGGAAAAATAAATACTCAAAAACTAACACACAATTTATATAAATCCTCCTGGTTCAGCAGATCATCTGCAAGTAGCTGGCAGACAGTAAAAACAGTCAGTAGACTGCCTCCAAAGAAAGCAAACCTCTTGACTGTGGTGCAGCCAGCAATTTGCAAATATAAAATTTCCTTTCCACCAATATTTTTTAATATTCTTTTAGGCTTCGAAACTTCCAAAACTACTTTAGCTATGAAATTCGTGTTAGAAAGTTTAAAAAGAACTACTAGAAATGAAAAAATAAAGAGGAATTTCTTCAATAGCACAAAAATGCAACCACTCTATGGAAAATATATTAATCACCAACATCACACGCTTTCTACAACATGAGAAGTAGAAATTCCAATAGCAGTTTGCATGAACACCCAATAATCAGTAATCCCCTAATCTTGGCAGCAGTTCACCAAGTAATGTGATCATACATTTAGTGAGTCTCACTACCTCTCGCCCATGTAGTGTCTTTCATCAGAAGAATTCCAAAACACAGAAATTCTTTACCTGAATGTTTTGGGGTTCCACTTTATGTTAGTACTTCATGTTTCTGCATGAGCCTATCGGACTTAAAGAGTAATTAACATTATCTGAATATGAAATCTACTAAATATGCAGGGGGTATTACTGATTACTAAGGGATTATTTAATTATTGTACTTCAGAATTTGTGTAAGAAGTCTCCTGGTGTGGGCCAAAGTGACTTAGAGATTAGCTTATGGATATGTATGTAGTTTTGACTGCCTTTTATGCTCCTGATCTGAAATCCACTGAAATCAATTGAAAGATTCTGGTTCTGCAACAGATCCACTGCAGAATTTTAGCAGCGGTAGAGTCAAAAGGAGCACAGCAATCCTTCCTTTAAATAAGAAGGAAAGCCTTCATGTTCACTCTGTCTCACAGTTGTTCACTCCTGTTGGATGAGAAGCTTATAGCCAAATACTAACATATTCCTTAGCACTTAAGTGTTAAGAATTCGGTTAAATCTCCCATACATTTGTCTTGCTATCCACACACCCACCCACCACTGACTGTCCATGTTTTAAGACAGCGTCACTTCAACCCACGGGCTGAATTGAAAACAAAGACTATCTGCTCTAAAGGGCAGGTTAAAACCATTTCTTTGACAACAGGGCATTATGAAAATTAACAGCAGAAAAATTAAGTTTCCAATTTTGCTCACAGTCATGTAACAACTAAGCAGTCATCCTAAGTACATGTATTTAACTAAAAATGTGTTCTGCCCCCTTATTGTCGGCTGATTTGTTTACCATCACTCAAATTCTCATAGCACATCAGGTCAAAGGGGATTATTTTGGAAATAACGTGACATCATCAGATAAGCTACTCTGTATGCATAAAATGTTGGAAAAGAGCTGTTCATCAGAAAGCAGAAGAATGAACATCAGCATGAAAAAACATCCCCCTCCCAGTATAATGTTTAGAGGTTAAAAAGAGGTTCACAAGTCTGAAATATTTGTGATAGGTAACTTGAAAGAAACAATTCAATTACCACCGATACATCACAGAATATGTGCAGCAATAAATTCAATGCATTATTATACATGCAGTGCACAGATCATCAGATTTCTTGCAGCAATTCTATCGTGGTCTGACCATACCAGCCTGCTGCACACACTGCACAGCAGCTTCAGTCTGTCTTGGATCCCCCTGCCTGCCTGTGCAGGTGCTAAAGGATGGAATTGCTCAAGCACGCTGGCTGCAGCCCAGAGCTTCCAGCCCCAGGAATCCAGACATACGGCAGCCACCAACTCAGCCCCCCTCTGCCTTCTTTCTTCTCCCTGGAAATCAGAAACCAACTCCTAGTAAGAGCTTGCACTTTGTGAGACAACTTCACTGTGAGCCAGAAGTAGGTGGGCATCAGATGTGGTGTGTGATGGCCTTTTCTCCTTCTTTTCTTTCCCTAGAAAGCAGACACGTGGGGCACCTATTACTACCTACTGTGGAATGACAGTAACTTACAGACAACCACGATTCCTTTTAAAAGCATCCACTCATCTCAGGGAATTGAGAGATGTCTTCATTGATCATCCAGGCACTGGGAGGGACAGCTGCATTCACTTACCTTTTGTAGCACACAGGTAGAGACAACCAGCACAAACAAGGTTTGTATTTCTGTCTGACTGACAAACATTAGAAAAGGAGTTACACTGAAAAAGATAAACATGCTGTAGGTTAGGAGAAGCCAATGCAACAAGGTTCATCCTATCTACATTTGGAGATGAAATATAAAAGCACAAACCATTCAGACCCTAATACAAGGCACTATTTAAATCAAACGCAGTGCTGGTTCAATCAGTTCCTAAACTACCTGGCTTTAATGCCTGACAGGGCTGATCACATAACTTTTTTATTAAAACCTAAGTTTGGCATAGGGACCAAGAATGTGGATTTCATAGTATCATGAATTAATGAAACAAAAATCTAGGTGTCTTTCTGAAAAACGTTTTTACAGAAAGTTTCTACCTGCATCAAAATACGTGAGCAGAAGAACTCAGACGCTTGGCTTATCTTCACCTTCATTCACAGAAGAACAAAGCCAAATCTTTTCTGAGGCCTCCTTCTAAAAGATGCACCATGGCTGCAAAGGCAGGCAGCAACGCCTCGCCCCTTCCACCTAGGTAGAGCCCTGAGCCAGGAGCACGGAGCGCTGCTGGGCTACAAATCCGTGCAATGCAGAGGGGGAGCAAGAAGTGTGGTGTATTTAGCAAGCCTCGCAACGAAGGGTACCAAATACACTGACAGATCGCTCAATTATGCATCTTGGTTCTCTGCAGAACAGTCAGAACAACCGCCCAGCTGGTAAAAATGATTTCTTAATGACAGCATGCTCAACTCAAGGTATTTCTGTATCAGATGCATGAAGTGCTGCATACAAAGACTAAATAAAGCCTACAAAAAATAGCCACAAAGACATACTTCAATAAAAAGCTCATTTAACAGAGAAAAAATGTTATCTGAGCTCATTACCTTAGGTCTTGTTTCAGAAAGCAGCAAAATATCAATGCTAACTGCCAGCATTTTGACCATAACTAGCTTTTTCCGTTTTCATGAGCATTTGTTTTTTAAGATATGTATTTTAAATCTCATTGGAAAGAACTCTGCATTTTTTCCTACTTCTATTTTTCAGTATTATCTCAGAATCTCAAGAGAACTGCTTTCCTTCAGCAGAAGACACAGTTCAAAGTATGAGGACAAGAGGCAGCTCCAGAGACCCGCAGCAGCAGAGCCAGGTTCCTTCATCAGCTTTGCAGAACACAACCGGGAGAACATTTCCCTGACACAGGACCTTTTCTTATTAACTGTTATAAAAGCAGGCCATCAGCTATCACGTATAACATGCACGAGGTAAAAACAACTGATACATGCATAAGAAAAAGCATAGCACACAGCATTTTAAATGTCCTGCTCAGAAGTACATTTAACAGTTTTTCTTTAAACGAGCACAATCTTCTTAATTAGCAACTCTTAGGTTACTGTAACATTCAGGTAACTAAATCCCCCTACTGGCACAATGTCTGCACTAAGAGCTTTATTACTGCCATCCCAATTTTGTATTGCAAATTAAAAAAAAAAAAAAAAAAACTCTTTTGGTAGCACCAGGGAATATGACAAGTCAACTCATCAGCACACACACGTAGGATTTCAGGAAATAATTTTTGAGACAGAGCACGCACAATCTACATATGACAGGGATGATTCACAGGTTACAACTCACATTCTGCTCCTGCAAGGCCAGGTACAATGGCAGCGTGTCCGTATCTGCTCGAGTGATGAGCTGCTCGGTCAGGGAGCGTCTCAGCGGCTAGCTGCGATGTGCATGCCCAGCTTCAACAACTCCCATGTAATCCAATAAAAGGCGTTCTTCCACATCATAATTATTTCATTTCTGTAAAGCGGCTGCCCAGAAAGGCTGTGGAGTCTCCATCCTTGGACACAGTCAGAACCTGCCCTGTCCTGGACAACCTGCTCTGGCTGACCCTGTTCGAGCACAGGAGCTGGACGAGATCTCAGGAGGTCCCTGCCAACCTCTCCAGCACTACGACTCCACCACATACAACGGCTTTGGAACTCCCTAGAGTTATGCTGCAAAATAATTTTGATTAACTTTATGAATAGAGCATTCTGCTTTAATTTCACTGTCTGTGTACAGGCTTTGAAGCAGCAGAACAAAATGACTCAATGTGCTGCTGACTGCAAGCAGCGCAAGGGCATCCTAAGCTAAATGGTATTTTGCTACGGACGGGACAGAATTGAAGATGAAATTACAAGCTGAGAATTTCATGCACTTAATATGGCTGTGGAAAGTATCTCAAAATTAAGGACTTCTAGAAAGCCATGCAAGTATGTTTAGGAAATTTAGTTTGTCTGCAGCAAATGGAATTAAAACTAAGTTTCTAAGTATTCCCAAGCCTCTCTTCCAAATACTGTAAATCACTTTTGATTTTTGAAGAATTCTACATACACACAAAAGTGTGTATTTACCAGCTATATTGGTCCTATATTAAAATCTAATTTCTACCTCTGCTTACAGGGCAGTTGAAACGTGGTATCACAAGAGGACTGTGATGAGAAGGGCCTAAGGCTGGGACCGGTAGCGAGGACCACTACTAACAGTGAGTGCCAGCAGTGGGGATCGAGAGCATCAAAATTCTTTAAACTGAAACCAGAACTACCTCTGTCCAAAACAATTATTAACACGGTTCACCCTATGAGAGAGAAAAATGCAGAGGTGGCATTTGAAAGAATATGTGCAACCTTCTGGCATGAAGGACATCTCTTTTTCTTCGCACAGGAAACCCTTAACAGTCCTGCAAGCTGGTGAGGTGTATCAGGTTGAGTCTTGAATAGAAAAACTGAAAGCAAAGTGCACTGATGATGCAAAGCGTGACATATTTCAGTACATTCTAGTCATAAACAGACTAGACTGCACATACTTTTAGACCAAATAAAATAGGTAACATCTTAATTCTAAAAACACGCTTTTCACTCAAAGCCCTCTAAGTAATTTTTCCTTTGTTTTCCTTATTCAATCAACAGGTATTTAATCAAAATGATCTATTTCACAGAAACAGCACCATCAAAAAAAAGACAAACCACCAGCATTACAGATGGTGACCACAAAATTCTAGATCCACCTTATGCATTATATGTCACATGTAACTAGACACAGTGCTGAGGGCAGCTGAACTTGTGAACTTAAGTGGAAAAAGATTTCTAAATATTTAAATATTCTGATTCACTGATATAATACACACAGAAAGGACCTACACTAAAGGTCAGAAAATTAGTTGAATTGCTAGGAAAATGTGAAGGAACATATATTAAAGATCTTTTCAATACTTATTATGTATTGCAAAATTATGCTTTGTAATACACAGTATGTTATGTCTATATGCCAAATATGTGGCCTGCTAGCCTTAACTAATGCTGTCACCAGAAACCTTCAATTAATGACAATACTAATGGAGCTTTATGTAGCATTGATAAGAGACTGCATCCATACTATAGCTAGATAACTCAAGTTGGCGTGTTTTTTTTCTTTTTTTTTTTTTAAATATCTTACAGCTAAAAAGCCCATTAATAAAGAACAACCTAACAAAAGCAATGTTTGTGATGGCATTACCATACTTTTTAGTATAAGCAAAGATAATCTCCCTTCTACACAACTACTAAATGCTTAGGGTTCTAACATATTGCTGCAAGCTATAATGGTTATAACTGTTAATCCAATACACCTTTTATACAAACCCATAAACACACGAGTGGAAAAATAGCACAGATGTTCATCTCTAATGCAATTTCCATTCAATTTCCTAAGTGCAGTCCCTGTGTGCAAACTAGCTTAACGTTATGTTTAGCTTGCAAATTCTTTTAATAAATAATGAATGCAATAAAACTGGTAGATCAATGGCAAGCTGAGAAATCATAAAAAAAAGCCTTTTGTGCTCATGCTGTTGCCGATTTCAAACTTTAATCCAGCGACAGATCGATACTACTTTTTCTTTTTAACCCATCACATAAATAGCAGATAGACTAGATGTAGGTTAAATGCTGTTACCAGATATCAATTTCCAGAAGCTTGATAAGATCGTCAGACACAATTGCAATTGAACATTTTATACCTTAACATACACATAACAACATACACTGCTAAATAATCTGGTTTATGACACCATGCGGGAATAAAGCAAGCGCTATTCATTCGTTTGGGTTCTTACTTTTTGGGGAAGTGGTATTTTTAACCAAGTCAATAAAGGCTCTGACACACTATATTTTAATGAGCAAAATGGGCTTAGCAGGTCAAGATGTACTGACAAGGAAATATAAGCTTCCCACACTTGCTAATGACAATAAACTTTCTCTGTGCACACGAACAACCTAGCTGTGCTACCAGAAAGAAAGGAAAACAAACAAATTTAAGTTTTACAGAATTTGGGTATCAGAGCTTTTGAGGCAGATACCAAAGTACGCAAACTAACTGGGATCGGTGCTTCTTGCAGGCTGCAGAGCGGGGAGGGTGGGCGAACCCCATCACACATCCACGTTGGATACAACGCTTTATGAAGAAGCAACAAAGACCAAAAGCGTATAGCCCCAAGGGACAGTGCTAGCATCAAGCAGGATAAACCTAAATCACTACAAATTATTACTAACTAATGTACCTGTGCACAGTGAAACGTTTAATCATAGCATACATCTTGCCTTAGCTCACACCAAGAACACATCACAGGCTGCAGTATCCTAACTACTTGTCTTTTTTGCTATTTGTGTTGCTCAAGTTTTTAATACTGCATTTCCATACACTTACAGGGCTTTATTACACAGATAATCAGACAACTTTTACAAGTTTGCATCTATTTTCTTTTACAGATATTTTACATGAAGGATTTGGATGGCTTTGTTCGTAACTTCAGGAAACTCAAAATTACAGTCTCTAGAATGTGCAGAGAAAAGATAAAAGATCCTGCGTTCACCAAGAATAGGATTAGGCCAAAAAAATTGTGCCTGCAAAAACGCCAAATCTGCATACTTCTTCCATTGGTATTTAATAGACCAAATAAACGGAAGGAAACAAATGCAGGATTTAGGCAAAAGCATCCCACCTTTGACGAGAAGGACTCATATCCTAAACTACTTCCAAGTTCTTTGCCCTTGCTCAGGCAAACTTTTATTGGTGGGAAAGGGAGGTTCGCCTCAGTGAAGTCAGAAGGGGTTTCTGCAGCCCGGATCTCAAGAGCTTTTTAATGCTGGTACTGACAAACAGCTCTTACGTAGTCTGCTATCAGTAACAAGAGCAAGATGCAATTTCAAAACACACCTCCGAATGCTCACTTCGGTAATACTGTAGAAAATATTTAAGGTAGGAAGATACGAGCTTCTTACTCTAAGGCCACTGCCCTACAACCAGACACGACTTTCTGTGATCTCTGCAGCGCTCCTCGGTTCTACCAAATTTCCTTTTCACCTGCCTCAGAAACAAACGTGCAGACACAAACAGGCTGCGTGTCCAACAGCAGCCCAGTGTGAGAACGATTTCCCATCTACAGGGCTGGCCAGTTCTGGAAGCTTGCTAAGTATAATGCTATTGCCACACGTTGATATATTGGCGAAAGGAAGGCAAATGTAACAATGCTACAGCTTAAACTCATTTGAATAAACTGTGAATTTCTATTACATATATTGTTTCCTTTATCAAACTGGAACTACTGGAGCAAGAATACCAACATAAATCTAGATCTGTTACAGCCAGTTTCCCCACTCTATTCTCAGAAGCCTTAATGACAGCGAGTCAAAAGTTCTTCTGTTCTGGGGAGAGATTAGGGCGAGCAACGTTCTTGATAACTTTTAATATCTCAAAAATAAAGCATCAGAGTAAGAAGTGAGGTTTAACAAACTGATGGAAACAAGTCACAAAGCACTATTCTACCTTCTAAAGCAAGGGAAGGAAGACCGCAAGTGTTTTAATAAACACTGAAGAATAAAAGGCAATAAAACCTGTGCGTAGCCTACTTGGGAAATAGATCTTCATTATTCATGGCAGAGTACTTTACACTTTGTGCAGTCTTTTCCAGAATTTAAAACCCTTCCACAAAGACACATTCCAGCCTCTTTTATGATTTGCGTTCCACAGGTTCTATCCAAGATAATGGCTACCAGGCTATTCAGATCAGAAATTAATGGTGACCGACAACTTTTCTAATATATCTGGCACTAAACGGTAAGTCAGACTGGAAACACAATAAACTGGTTTTCTTATTTTGCATCTAACAGATGTTGAATCCAGATGTATTTAAGTCTAAAAGAAACAATAATAAGTTTTTGGGTTTTTTGTTTTGTTTTGTTAAAGAAAGCCTTGCTTCAGCCTGTAATCAATTTGGACACGGCGATATTCTATTTATAGTAACACTTTTAACATGTTCTAGTCTTATATTATTTATTCAGATCATTCCTATTGCAATGAAATATTAATGTCGAGAAAGTGGTTACTCTATTAAGGAGCTACCTATGTTTAGATTTTAATATTGATCTCCACTATTTAGGAATAATTAATCATTCTACGTGAGTCTGTATTTGTGTGACTTTGTGTTGTAATACTGTCCGAAGTTTAGCATCTTCCCCAAAAGAATGTCACGATTAAATTTATATTCTGCCTTATTCCTAAAGGCGACTTAGCTATTCTAACAGAAGGGGGAAAAGGGGATACCGCCACTTTAAAAGCTTCAATCTCTTTGACATTGCTGGCAGTGTATGGGAACATTAATGCATCTGTCATGATAACAAGCTAAGAATAACATCTAGACATCAAACCGAGCAGAGAATCCATCTGAAGTGATTCATTCAGATCTGTCTCATTGATTTATTAAACACAGGGCAACATCTGCAGCCTCACAGAGCCGCTTGGCAAAATTAATGCAAGATCAATTCAAATGGAAAAAAGTGCAAAAGAGATAAATCAAAACACAATTTGCATGCAGTTCCACAATCAGGCTTATTGGGTGCAAATGCTCAATTTCCCTCCCAAAGCAAATGAGTTTAAATGTTGTTTTATCTTTGTAGAATTGTGTGATTTGAAGTGACAGTGAAGAGTTCTGCAGGTTGAAATGGTGAAAAGAAAAAAAGGAGAAGAAATGCTTGCAAAGACCTTTTGAATATGCAACGAGAATATCATTAATACCTAATTGTTTGGCTTTTTTGTCTTTGCTACAAAAACACAGTATTTTTCAGTTGTACAAGTCTCAGTAGAAAATTACATATGTATTATGCATATACACATGCAGGAAACATACAAATACTCCATCTTGGAGGAAAAGCATGTTACACTTCAAATGGGAAGCTCTATTGCCATGAAAAGAGAAGGGAATGTTAATCAAGGTTTCTCCAGATTAGATATGCTTCTGATGAAAACGTTCAAGTATTTTAGTACTTTTGAAGAAGCACAGACGTGCAATATGTCCAAAAAGAACTTGGGGTGTTTTTCTAGAAGTATAATTAGTTCACTCAGAGAGTGGAAAAATTCACTTCTGCCTCTCTTTACAGAATTCACTGTGCTGGTGCTAACTCTCAAGAGCATGCTTTAAGTAAATCTCCCCTCAGAGGAAGAAAAAGGAATGAGAAATTGATCATTTCTTATTTCAATATGCCAAAATTCACTAGTTTGGCTGAGTCCGAATGCACGCTAAATATTTACTTAGTCAAAGAAGTTTATGTAATCAGATGTCCACATTTAAAAATCAATACACACAGGAGCTCTGTGTGGTGCTACATGACTAGATTGCATTAATTATAATCTTGACATCCTTCTCCTTATAAAAGACTGAGTATTGCTGACTATTGGGTAGCTTTTAATAGACAACACAACTAGACCCTCATTATCTCATAAAATGCCTGCATTTACTGCTTAACTTCATTTCTAAAACCTTTCCTTATTTGTGAAAAGTCAAAGTAATTCAAAATATTAGCTGAACTGGACACTGTAAATCGTAACTAAAATAAGCCATGTACTAAAATGCAGTTTTCTGGGGAGTATTCTCTCTCGTGGACTGTTTTACCTACTGTTTAATGAACAAACCAGACCAACATTGCCTTTTTCAGCAGAAAACAGCCGTCCAATACAGAAGCCCTGCAGAAGACGTTCTGATCCTACTCATATTATTGTGATATTTAAGGACTGATGTATTTACTGTCACAGGCACGTTCTCTCCACAGTTCTATTTCATTTTTAAAATGAAACTTGATCATAGTCTTCTACTTAAGTAAGCCTAATGTTTTGCTACAAAAATTAAGCATTTGTTCCTCAATTTATGTGAACTTCCAAGATACCACAAATTAGTAACTAAATCCTGGAAGCATGTTGTATTCACCATGCACTTAAAGATGCTACTTGCAGTGCAATGAATGGTTAGTTTCATTTTACAAACCTTGCTCCCAATGTAAGTTACACAGCACTCTTTAATGAAGATCAAAGTTAGGAATATTTTGTTTATGTGTGGATGCAAATTACACACATGCTGTTTACGAAATACAAAGGTCAAAGATGGCAGACATAGGTAACTAGCGTTACAAACATGGAACATACAAAAACTTTGGCTTACACATGTTTCTCTGCATTTCTGAAGAGCTCTGTAGACAAGCTCGACTAAAAAAATAATCCAGTAGACTAAGCAGAACTAAGATCTCTTTTTTCAATTATACATTAATTGATGGTTTGCATTCCAACTGAAAGACAATTAAAAGCGTACACCAATGTAAGAGATGGTGATTTTTAAGAGTCAGCTAACATACAAAACAACAATAGTCAAAGTTTCTCATTGCTTTTTCCAACAGTTTTTGAGTTTAAAACTGTGCTTCTACAGCGTTCTGAATTAGACATTCATTCAGATCAATTAACAGCAAAAAGAGATTACAAGAGCAATGCACAATATTCTCAGTTCAAATTAATTCTTGAGTCATGCAGTGGAACAACATGTAAGGGTTTGTTGTTGTGCTGTTTTTTTTCCTAAAAGATTACTTTTTTTTCCAATACTTTACTTCCCAGATCCAGAATCTAACTACTGCATACGCCGTCGCTAGCAGTCCCATCCCATTTTGTTAGTTAGGTACGGTACCACACGCCGCAGTGGTTCCCAGGTCAGCTCACAGCAAATGAGAATGGGATCACATGTATTAAGCTATTTTTATCCAACTTTCTGTACCATGAAATATGGGCTGTTCCAAGAAAAAAAAAAATCTTTAAATAAAATGATGAGCTAAGCGTGATAGAATACAATTAACATTGTTAAGTTACAATACTTGACAAAAGTTTTGCCTGAGCTGATAACATTTATCATACATTACATCTAAAACCACGAAGGCAGTAATACATTGGTATCAGTAGGTCATTCAAATTAGGGGCATTTTCAAGAGACTTAAGCAAAGGTTTTAATAAGTGAGAAGCACTCGAGGAAACGTAAAGGGATCTGCTGCTCCTGAACAGGTAGAAATCAATAGCGCTTTCGTAACTGGGCACGAAGAGCTTGTGCTTACATACATGTGTTGAACGTCTGTCTTGAGCAGAGCGCTCTGAATGCGATCAGACCGATTTCTGCCCCATTTGACCGATTTCTGCCCCGTCTGACCCCATGAGCAGCGCTCCCACCACATCTCCAGCCTCTGCCTAGGTGCTGGTGGCTGCTCCGCAGAGCCCTCACCGCAGCCCCCGCTCCTGCTCCCCGGCCTCACTTCTCAGCCGCTGCTTTTTCCCAGCGCGGTCAGAAGTCTTGGCCAAAGGAAAAAAAGAAAAAAAAAAAAAAAAAAAAGTCGTGAACCACACGCTTTAAGCAATTAGCGCTCCAGCACTTCTTGATTTCTAAACACCGGCTGTAAGGGAGCAGACAGCATCAGATCGCACCTACAGGCTGCGTGGCCAAACCGGCTCCCCTATTTCCCTGAGGAGAAACTTTGGTCAAAGAGATTTTTAGCGGAGCGCTTCGTTCCCAAAAACTCGCAGCCAGGCGGGGCTCGGACGCGTTTCGGGCCGGCTCTGGGCTGCCGGGGACCCCCCGGGGGCGCTGCCAGCGCCTGGCCCCGTCCCGGCTCCCGGCAGCGGCCGCGGTGCGGGGCACGGCGGCACCGGCACGGCACCAGGAGGCGTTACGGGCACAGGGGGGCACCCCTGAGGCGCCCCCGTTAATTAGGGCTAATTAGCGGCGCCGCTGTCCCGGCCGGGACCGCGCCGCTGCTCGGAGCCCGCTGAGGGAGCGGCCGGGATCGGGCCCGGAGCCCGGCGGCACCCGGCGGCTGGGGGGGGACCCGGGGGGCTGCGGGGGACCCGGGGGGGACCCGAGGGCTGGGACCTGGTGTCTGGACCCTCTCAGAGCCGGAGCTGGAACCTGCGGCGGTGTCACGGGCACCGAGCGGAGAACTTTGAGGGAAAGGAGGAGAAAGGGAGGGGAGGGGAGGGGAGGGGAGTGGGGGGGGGGGGGGGGTGCGCCCGAGGTACCGCGAAGGGAAAAGTTTGGTGGGGGCCGGCCGCAGCCCCCCAGCCCCGCGGCGCTCACCTGGCGTTGGTGCAGTCGTTGTACAAAGTTTCGAAGTCCTTCCTGGTGATGAGCTTGCAGCGGTTGACGCCGGGCTGGATGGCGCCCAGCCCGCGCAGGATGCGGACCTGCTCCACCGTGCACACCACGGGCGATATATCCAGGCGCTTCAGCTTGGTGTACACCGTGTGCAGCCCCCCCACCAGGTGCTTCAGGAAGAGGTCGAAGACCTGCGGCAGGCAGATCAGCTCCTGCCCCTCCACCAGGAACGAGGCCACCTTCACCCCGTGCAGGTCGACCATCTTACACTCGTTGCCGCCGCCGCCCGCCCCGGCCCCGCCGCCTCCTCCTCCTCCTCCTCCTCCTCCTCCACCACCTCCTCCGCCGCCGCCGAGGAAAGAGTTGACGAGGCTGTTGGTGAGGCGCGGGGACTCCGCGGGGCTGGAGTACAGCGGGTCCGCCCGGAACAAGCCGCCCGAGCCCCCCGCGCCGCCGCTGGAAGTGGCGGCGATGACGGGCGGCGCGGACACCGCCATGGCCAGCCCGGCGCCCGCCGCAGCCCCGCGCCCCCGGCGGCACCGCTCCGCTCCGAGCCGCCCCGAGCCGCGCGCACCGCCCGCCTGCCGCGCGCCCGGACCCTCCCCAGCGCCGCCGGGGGGCGGGCGGGGCGCTTGACGGACGGCGCCCCGCAGCCAATCCGCGCCGCTCGCCTCCGGCCCGGCCGCCGCGATTGGCTGTCGGCCGGCGGGGCGGGGCGGGACCGGGCGGGGCAGCGCCGGCCGCTGCACCTGGGCCGGGGGCGCGAGGCGGGAGTCGGAGAGGGGGGGGATTGGGGCTGAGGCGGCGGCGGCTCGGGGCGGGTGCGTGAGGAGGGGACGGAGCCGCGTGAGGGGGCCGTGAGGGGCGGCCGCTGCCCCGCCAAGTCCCGGCCGCCCCTCGGTGGGCTCGGAAAGTTTGGCCGAGCCGGGAGGGGCGGCCCCGAGGGGATCCCCGTGAAAATAACCGAGCGGGGCGCGCAGCCTGACACACAGCTGGCAGCCGGGGCAGGGCGCGTTGCTGAGGTGATTTTCTCGCTGCACCTAGGTTCGACCGCGCTTCCCGCTCCTCCTTCCTATCAGCATCCTTTCCTCCTGCTCGCCTGCACGTTTTCTCACTTTTTTTCATCTTCCCTTCTTCCCTACTCCTTCAACTTCTCCCTCTCTTTTTCACTCTTCTGCTTCCTCCTAAAGCATCCAGTAAGCAAAGCGAACAGAAAAGTAGAGGCGCGGCTGACGAGTGGTGCCAGCGGAGCACTGCAACTCTTCCCAGGACCACGCTGCCTGAATGTGCCATCCTCTCCCTCCTTTTGTTGTGCCTGCTGATTGAGTTTCTGCAACCCTTTGTGCAGAAACCTGATGTTTTTGCGTTATGAGTAATCCCATTTTAGGAGAAGGGAGATGCCTGTATGCTAACTAAGTTGCTATATTTGATAAGCCGAGTGATGTGCTCTCTGGAGAAACCTGGTTTTCTCTCCATCAGTGGTACGTATATTTTGGGAAGAGCCCCTGCCCGTTTTAGGCCCCTGGTCTAGCTGGCTGAGACTAAGGCAGAATTTTCACATAACCCACGGTGAAATGAAAAACTTCAAATATAATAAATACCTTTCAATGAGAATACTCATATTTTGTAACTTTCCAAGATCAGAACCTTAGATTGCAAGTTCTGTGAGGCAGGGGCTATATACGTGGGCAAAAAGTTTGGTGCGATTTAGCCCTGAACTTATCTGGGATTTTTATGCACCAGAAATTATAGAAACAGCAAGTAACTGACTTAAATAGAAACTTTGGGGGGTTAATTTACAGGGCATAATTGCCATTAGGAGATTTAATAAATCAGGTTTAAGTATTTTGCGTTGGCTTTGCCCTTTTAAAGACATTTTTTTACTTTTGAGATTAATGTGACAATCAAATTCCACTGTGAGAATTCTTTTTCCTTTTTGACTTTAATGTCTTCCATAAGCTAAACATATTTCTAAATAAGACAGAATTTTTGCAAGGCCAGAGGAAGCCTTGCGCATCAGCACCCAGCAAGTTGGAGTGGCGTGAAGCAATATAAAATCATAAAGGCTGTAGTAAAAACAGTACCCTTGAGAGGTGACTATCCATGGAGAGAAGAAGTGCTCTTAAACTAAGAAAATGCTCAAGGTTTGAGAATTAATACCAGGCAGCTGTCCAGTTCAGCTAAGCATATACAAATCAACTACATCAATGAATATTTTTATTTCGCTGTAATTTTATTTCAGAACAAGGCAAAGTTACTAAAGCCTAACAATCATACGGTAATATCTTGTCATTTATAAAGTATCCAGATGGTTTATTTGAATGGAGTCCAGCAGCATGCAATTTGATTGTACGTCTCCCTATAGCTTAAATAAGTATTTTAGAATATTTCTTTAAACTTCAAGTTTAAATATTTTTGCTGATTTCAGACTGGCATGCAAAATAGTTTTTTTAACACTGTCAGCCACAGAAATATTAGCGAATTGTATATTATCTGCAAAAATTGGCCATGTACATATGGCAAAATATCGAGCAAAGGTTCTATTTGTTTGCTTTTGTTTTTATCATCATTACATATGCCCCATTGGATTGAAATGTTAAAGAGCTCTTTTTGTGACGCTACAGAAGAGAGAGAAGCCCCAGTCCTTCCAGCTAGGGCCAGTCAACAGCTTTCTGTAAATTACTTGTTGCCAGCTGGCAGAAATGGGGCTGCTGGCTCACGTGGATCCTGTAGGTGAAGAGATGGGTGATGCAACTGACTAGAAGACAATGATAAAAAATAAAGGGCAGTTTTTGAAGTAATATAATAAGGAAATAACTAAAAGTAATCATTTTGTTTCTAGAAGACTGGAAGGCTCAGTAGTAATGTTTGCCTTATATCTTAGTTTGCTGTACCCAAAGCTGAGGCAGGAAAATTTAAATAAATAAATAAAATTAAATGAATTCTGTAGATTTATTGTGTTAAGATAAATGATGACATTTCTCGTTTTCCCTCTCCTTCTCTTCCTCACTATTTCTCTTTCTTCCTCTCTCTCTCCCTCCCCCCTTTTTTGTATAAAGAAGTTTTGCAGACTTGATAGACATATGTCCAGTGCAAGGAGGTTATTGAGAAAATGTTAGTTTTTAGCAAAGATCTTGGATCTCCCTCTTGTATCCGGAGGTTTCCGAGATGTAAATGTGAATGTAGACTTAGGAGGTTCAGAGGCAACTGGGCGCCCAAAATGAAGGACAAAAAAACAAACAAACAAACAAAAAAAACACAGATTTATTTTAACTTCTCCCAAACCATAATGAAATTAAACACCATTTTTAAGAGTTGTGGCCTGACTGACTGGAGCCCTAGTGATGATGATACTCTCTTAGTCCTGAACAAAAAAAAATTGCTCGGGGCCTGATCTAAGGCAGTCTTTGAGTTTCTGTCATGAACATGCAAGCGACTGATGTAGCTAATTCTGAGCACAGGTTTAAAAAGAAAGAAAAAGCTTTTTGTTTTGTTTCGCTAGATTAGTGTTTAATGCCCTTGGTTTTCAAGGGAAAGAGTAACCATGATTATATTAACAAACGTAGGCCACCAATACGAAAAAATGAAGGGATTGAAATTAGTATGTCATTCTTATTACCCACATTTTTCTAGATGTGCTGGTACTTGGCACTTATATTCAATTTATTTCTGACATTTCAGTAGAGTTTTTTTTGGAAGTGTGGATTAAAACTTCCCACCTAAACATCAAGGATTTTAAATGAAACTGATGAGTCTAAATGTCTTAAGTATCAATAGAAAAATGATCCTTTCTCTTATATAATTAAATGTATTGTATTAATGTGTGCATAATGCAGAATCAATAAATAATGAATTACTGCTGATTGTAATTGAATGTTTTCATAATTTTATTGTCAGCCATGATAAATAATCAGTACATTTATACTGCATTAAATTAATTAGTGTGTCATTTCTATTACATACATCAGCAGTGAAGTAATGCAGTGACATCTGTTTCTAATGTTTTAAAGATGTGGTATTCCTTATTAAGTAAAAGGAAGAGTTATTAGAGGTATTTCCTGTGATTGGCAGTTATACTGGTACAATTGAAAGAGATCAAATAAAGGAACTTGCTCTCTTGGCAAATGCTGCATTTCAACCCCCTAATGGCAGAGAGCAACAGTGATTGGAGTGCATTTTGCTTCTCTGGGCTTTTACAAAGTCCTGCCCGCCTTGTTACAGAAGGTAAGAGGGGGTCTTCTCTCAGTGGTGCAGTCAGGAATAGCTCCAACATGCAAAATAATTACTGCCTTATAGAATAACCACGCATCCACATTCGTTTCTGTTACCCGTTTTTCTGCCTCGCTCCTCTGCGTTTGCAAAGGAATGCCCTTACCAGGCACTCATTAAAGAGTAACAGCTCAAGCCTGTTTCAGCAGTGGACACTCTTACGTGGATGCATCTGGGCTTTTGAGTCTGTGTCTTTGCTTGGAAAAAACACGCATTTGGCATATCTCAGCCTTTGACACCACTCGTGCTGATGTACGTTATTTGCAAAGGAAATAGAAAACTGAGTAGTTACTGCAAAGATGAGAACTGAAAGGTAGCAGAGTAGAATATGAGGAAGGGAATAAATGCAAAGAAACATACAGAAAAAAAAATAATTAATGACCCTAGTTATTATCAGTTGGGTAATCACCTAGAAGCAGGGTGACGTGAAGTAAAATCCACTAAGTAACAACAGTTACAGGCTGCAGAATAGGTCTGAGATTCTTAATTAACGCTGTCTTTTCCAAGATACTAACAGACATCCTTATTTTTTCTTAACCATTACATCATCTTTAAAGAGAACAGTTGGAAAGTCTAATGCTAGGGCTTATCTTGACCTACGTTCTTCATCCATGAAACAGCTTTTAATTTTTTATACTACATCATATTTTATACTATGCACAACATAATATCTAAGGAAAATTAAAACAATTCAGAATAATTTTGATCTTTTCAGTGCAAGTCTCACTAACTGCTTCCAATGGGAAACTCAAAAGCAAAATCAGAACTCACTGACTACCTTCATACAAATTTGAGAGAGTGCTATCCAGGGCCACCACACGCATGCTGCAGTTTGTCCACGTGGGTTGCTGTGTACACACGAAACTCTAGGCTTGGTGTGACTGACAGCAAGCTAGCTCACTGGCAACATTTATACATTTATTAGTCTGAACGCTCTAACATGAATGTTTCAGCAGTGGGTGAGTGCATCTGCAGGCTTGCTCTCTGCGCCATAGTAGGGTGTGATTTTCAGCCTGCTCTTTTGAACAGTCCTCAGTAGACACAGCCCTAGAGGTGAGCACTCCAGGTCATAGTCTGGACTACTCAACAGCTCAAGCTTCACTTGAAAGATGAAGGATTTGACGATTTACTATAGGAACTTGAGAAAATTAAAGCACAAAAATACTCTCTCAAACCAGATTCTATCTACTCTTCCTATTAATTAAAATTTTACTTAACTTCTATAACAGAAGAGATGTGCCCATTGATGCTTGGACAGTTACTCTTTGTCTAAATGATGTGTAAATACTGTTCTCCATGAAAACAAGTAATATGTTTGTTGTATAAAAATCTGGGTAGTACTTTAAGATAATTCAACAGAAATAAACAAAAGATTCAGTTGTTAATGATTCTCTACTTTAATCTGGATTTTGTTTTCGATTGAGGATAGAGGACAGTAAAACTGCAAAGCCAGGACCTTTAATGTAATAAGGCTGTTTTATGTGAGATACAATCATCATTAAAGTTTAATATTGTTTGCACCTTTTCTTCTTCAGGGAGAGAAATTAATGCCGTTAGATGTATACTGAAGTTAAAACACACTTTATAACAAAATGTACTATGAACACAATAATATGAACTCAAATATATTTAGTAAGTCATTATACCTGAATGCTTGTTAATGTCCCCAGAGGAACAAGATTAACCTCATCTCTCATTCTGTGTACTTGCAGGTCAGCTAAAGAAAGCAAAAATTTTCCTGCACCGTCTGTTCAAGTACCACAACCCTAATCTGAAGGCACCACCATCTAGTGGGATAAGAAGGTATTTGATTTTCCTTACATTTTTTGGCATTATTATTATAACATGGACACTGCATTCTACCTCAAGCAACAATTAAAAAAATACATTATTATTATTGTAGTTGCTATTATTATTATTATTATTATTATTATTATTATTATTATTTATTAAATTTACAAGGCTTCCATGGACATTTCATTAATTCTCCTATCTTCTGCCCAACAGCAAAGTACTTTCCAATAAAGATCTTAAGAGCTGTTTCCGTGAAAATAGGTTTTCATAAACAAAATTTTATCAATGAGGAAATAATTTATAGCTATCCAGACTCAATCAGAAGTGTAATTGATTTATTGAATAAATATTTTTAGTATTTTATTGAATCTACTTTGTGGAAATCCAATTGGCAGAATTATTAATATTGTGTAAGTAATTATCTTGAGCTCATCTTAGTAAAGGTATGTAGTTGCAGTTTTCCATACAGCCATTAAATATACAGCATTTGGTTGAAAGTGTACTCTGACCATTAAGTCCCATCAAGAACAAATCTCAAAGCAGAGCATTCATTTGGTCTTAGCTCTAAGAGTGACCATTTAGTGTACTTTGCCTGTACTGATTGATACATGGACTGCTACCTGTCCTTATTTGTTGTGGTGGTTTGGTTTTGTTTTCTTTTGTTTTTCATGCACTTAACAGTTGGAAAGAATAATGGCAGGGATTTTGGGGGGTGGGAGGAGGGCAAAACATACAAGGTGAGCAGTGTGTATTAATTTGTTTGGTTTTTCCCAGAGAATGCATGCATCTGCAGCTGTTATCCTAAGATGCCTCCTTGTGTTCAGGTCTCATTGATCTTTTTACAGCATTTCACACATACAGGGATAATTGATCTACATCACTCTAGACTACATATCTTTTATAAACGTGAAAGTAAACATTAAGAAATCACCATATTTTAAAAAAAACATAGATATTTCAATATTTGTTATGTCTAAAACTTTAAGGACACAATAAAGATTTTAATACTTAATAATATAGGTAACATTTTAGTATTCAAAATTTGGGCCTGCTTCTGTATTTGTGTTTATTTTTAACACACATGCTACCAGACATTTCAAAGTTTTTCTCTTCTCAAACTAATAGAAATCTTGTTGCTGGAAATGGGCATCAATGGGTATTTTGCATTGTACAAAATTTCTGTTTACTGTCTTCATAAATACTACATTTCTTCTGAAAGCCATGCAGTAGCGTCAATTTATGTTGCCAGTTCTTACTGAAATTGATACGAAGTTTTGAGTAAAAATCAATGGAACTGGTCCGAACTGGTTGAGGTGGTAGACGTCATTTTCACCCTTCATCCCTAAAACACATGCTCAGGAAGGTTAGAGACATTCCATTCAGAATGCAAATTAACAAACGTGTGAATACCCTCATTTGGAATACTGTTAGTGGTTGATAAAGTTCAGGATGTTCTACCTTCTGCTTCTTTTTTAGAAGAACACAAATACTAAATACCTCTGTAGAAGACAGTCTAGGGTGTACAGAGCAAAGAGCAAAATTAAGGCCAGTAATCTGTAGCACTGGTGACTCCTAATTTCCCATAGACTTTGTAAAAGTCTTTCCTTCAGTATTCTGATCTATTTTTCAAGCTCCCTAAGGAGTGAGCCTGGTCCTGAAACCTTTTTGCCACTTTGAGATAGCTCTTGGTCATACTTTGTCATAAAAAGTGTTGTCACGTCATGGATTTAAGGGTATCTTGCACCCTGGATGATTGTAAAACAAATAAATTTATTCAGAATTTTTCTAGAGAAAGGTGCTATAATTTGATTAAATCATACCCAACATTAGTTTAAACATATTATTATTTTATATATTATTATTATTTTAAATGACCAGTTCTTTGTATTCTTTTCACAAAGACTATAGAGCATATTTTAATATAGACCTTGGGATTTGAATAACTTCTTTCATAAAATGTAAATGTAGGATATAGATTTATATCTGGCCTGGCACATGGGACCCACAGAGTACAAATCGCTAGTGGACACCAATGTGCAGTGTACCCTAATGCCATCAGACTACCAAAGGGCAGAACCTATCTGCATTTCATACACATAATGGTACACCCTGGATATTAATGTATGTTATTTAATGTTGCATCCAATTCTATTGTTTAGCTACAGCCTTTTACAACCTCCCAAGAAAGATGTAATCAGTAGATAAACAACTGTATAAGGGAAGCTTAAATTCCTGATATTATAGTTATCTGCCACTCTAAACTTCGTGCCTCATTACAGGACAGCATAAAGTAAAACGTTAGCTTCCAGCTTATGTGTGTACACAGAGCCAACTACACCTCATTGGTCTCCTACTTTGTGGTAGGGAGATAAGTGATTTTTAGTTCAGAAGAATTATTTTCTCTTTATGTTGATAACAGATTCCATTAAAAGTTTGGAGAGTAAAGGAACCAAATAAAATGAATTAACACTGAAGTTTAACTTATGGGAAAACCAAGTCATTATTTATGAAAGATGCCAAGCATCAAGAATTGTAGCTGTCACATCAGCTGTGATGATCCTCTGTTGCGAAATGCATTCTTTTCATTGCAATTTCAAAGTTACCCAGGCAAACAGCAATTACAAAACTTTTATTTATATTACTACGCACAGTATAAGGTCTTTGTAGTCTTGATTGCTCCTCTGTGATTTGATGTGATATAAACTCACTAAGAACGAAACTGCTTCACCTACGCATTTTGTTGATCCAAACCCTTCATAATTGTCAATACTGATAAACTCACACAATATAGATTTGCTGGTGGAAGACATGCTTTTCACAGTAGTAACAATAACATGGAATACATAATTAAATATCACCTCTATCAATAAGTGTATAATTTAAGTAGGAAAAAATATTAGTAATGTTCTGTATCTCTAGGAATGCAAGATCTACATGCAGTTCCAATTTAGTAACTAATTTTTTGAATGGTATCTTTCTCTGAATGCCCTACCACTTAACCAATTTGCACATAACTAACCCTATTTAAAATCCTGTCAAGCAGGCCACGCTCAGGATGAACATTACTGTTCAGAAACTCTTAGGAGCATTTTGAAGTGCCATCACACAGTATCAGTTTACCCTTTTTTTCTGTACAACTTGATTATATTTTATTGAAGAATTAAATGAACATATGCAATACTTCTTGATTTGACTTCTTTTGAAACATCTTTCCACCTTTTAAAAAGATTACAATAGCTTCCATGAAAAGTTCAGACTGAAAAAAGCAAATGAAAAACCCTAAGCGCTAAAGCACAAAACAGAAAAGAATTGCAGTGACATGTGAAATGTGTTAAAATTCTTCTTTGAATCAGTCATTTAGACATACAAAGATAATGATGATGATTATGATGACAATAATTATAATCAACTAAAATTTAAATTCATCCATTTTCTTCTATGCAAATACCAATTATATTTCTTTTCTTTAAAATGAATGTGACCATTTTAAGTAGTTACTCTTGCAAATCTTCCTAATAATCTGCCTCAACATTTACAACTGCATAGTGTTCTTCTGGGGGGGGGGGAATCTGACTCTTCTGGCTTAACGAAGGGGCCCATATAAGGGTCTATATAAACTGTATAGAATTAATATTCATCTAGCACCTTCAGAATCTGAAGAGATATGACCTATTCTTTCCTTTTATTTACTTAATCAAACAGAGGAGGCAGTGCCACTCAGAAGGTGCTAAATAGGTACAAAAACAGGGAGTGAACATCATGTTCCCATTAGTTCTGCTTTAGAGTTTCTGAGTCATTTTCGGTGCACAGCAGAATTAAACAAGTATAATGGCTCAAAGTCTCCCTCCCCTTAGAGAGTCTGTGATAGAAAATTGCTCTAAGAGGTATGGTTATATTTCTAGGAATAGTCAGAAGTTGGGGAACAATTAGCAATTCTGCTATTGCGGAAATTAATTTCTCAAAGAGCTGCTACTGTTTTGAATGGGTCTGCGATGTAACCATCCACTAGGACTGACAACCACCAAGCCTAGACCTTACCCTCCAAAAAATGATGTGTCAACAAAAGGGGAAAAAAAAAGTCTTCTAATTAGTACAATGTATTATGATTTGTTGCATTCCAACCTATAATTTTTTACTCAGACTACAACCAGATTTGACTGCGCCTGTTTTAGCTTTACACATGATCACTCTCTCTATTTAAGAGCATGAACTGGAGAACATGCTTATCGTGGTCATGGTGTTGAAATTCAGGTTTCAAATGTACTGTAATACTCAGTTGCATCACCACCTGAAGACAAATTAAAATGCAAACATCTAATAAAAAACATTAAGTACTTTAATATTGGTGACCCACATAATGTTTACAGTATAAACATTCTTTTCCTAGACACATACAGCTTAATTAAAGTTTAATAAGTGCAGTGTGGATGTCTTAATTTCTGCACAAAAAAAGCTAGCATTTAGGTAGCATATACTGTGTTTGGATTAATGAAAAATAGATGTTAAATCATAACTGTCCTTTCTGAATTCTCAAAACCATCACTGCACATACTCTGGCACCAGTTTAAAATTTCTGAAAGAAAAAAATCTGCTCTCAGAGACAAGCTAAGCAAAACTTAATTTCAAATTTCTTATCAGTGAACCACTATTTCTACTCTCTGGCTTCAAAATCCCAAACAGATTTTTTTAAATTACAAAACTTAATTTAATTCTAATGTTGTGGGGAAAATGTTTTATAAGGAGGCATTTCCTGTGTATGGCTTTAGTAAATGTACTTACTAAAAATAAGAGGTGATCACACCTCTTTCTTACAAAGAAGACTGACTGATGGCTGTAGAAGCTGGTGGCTTTCTTTTTAGTCACAGTCCTTTTAATACTACATAAATTCTCCCCAAATCACCTTCCTACAAGTGACAGCTATTTTTAGGTATGTTCTTTCAGGGGTGAATAGAGTAGGAGGGTCTTGCAGCTCCTCTTGGCTGTATCTCCCCTCAGCTAGGTTAAGAAGTTTTCACCACTGCAGCTGTAAAGCCTGAACCAAATCTCTGCTTTCACTGCAGAGCACTAAGTGCAACACCAACAGACCCCACACATTTAAACAGAGGCAAACTCAACCTCAAACATTGATTTTCATCGTTTTTATTCATCTGCTTTCATCATTTCATAGTTGTTATCGTTTACTTCATTTTTTTTTTTAACTTAACTGATACAACTGATAGCTTGCTTTACTAGCAAATTGGTCCCTCTCTGTTATTCATTCCTAACTCACAGGTGTCTCTTGGATACGTTTTCATGTTTGAGTCCTTAGTGATAAGTGTGTCTTAACAAGAATCCAAGCCTGCAAGAACTCATTTTATCTGAGGCCTTTATAGTCTTTTGTTTATGGTTTCTCTGGTGAAGTCTAAGTAAAAATACTGCATATGAGACACATCAATTCACTTAGCTTTATGGACTACTTTAAACCCTTTTAATTATATGATAATATTTATGGTGAGTTTCCTAAGGGAGCCTTTTGAGTTTCAGAACTTAAGAGAGTATCAAACAAGACTTTTTCTTTTCAGCCATGTCCCATTTCTGATTTTCAAGACTGGAGAAGAATACTGTTTAAAAAAGATACTCAAAGTTCTTGTACTTTTTTTTTTTATTCTCCTTAAATGAGGAACTAGAGCTTTGCACTCTGTGGGTTGTAGGTTTGTTGTCCTTTTTTTTTTTTTTTTTTTATGATATGCCATGTTATCTCCGAGACCCACTAATGTTTTCTTCATTATTTGCGTGCACACTTTTAAAAAACATATATACAGTGAGATAACTACTCCTATCTCATGTTCAAAGCAATAAATATTTCATCTCTAACTGTTTTGTTTATCAATTAGAAGAGATCTAAGATGTAAGTCGCTGAACTTTGCATGATAAAACTCGTGTTGACTGTAAGGAAGTAAAAAGTATGCCCTAATGGCTAAAGAGTTTGTATTCATAAGTTGGCAGCAAGCCTAAAGGAATGAATAAAAGAAATTAATAAATAAAAGGAATATTTATAGAGAAAAGAGGTTAGTTTTTCAAATGAGCTACAGTCTCCAGAGTGCTGGAAAAGGCACATTTTTCCTAAACCCTGAGAACACAAGCCTGAAAACCTCTTACTATGCAGTAATAACTGCTTCAAGTAATATTGCAAATGAAACAAGGCAGTAACTGAATAGCACTAGACACACACATTTACTACTCTTGATTTATTGCACCACTTTATATATTCTTTGTAGGGCTATATATCCAATCAGTTTGTTTTTGTCTGTTGTTTACTGGTTATTTCTGAAATACCATGATTGACCAAGATGTTAGAAGCTGGAATATACAAACAATGGAGTTGCTAGGACGAGAAGCACCAAACTCTGATTTCTAACATCCTGTTTTATAATTGCATAATTACAGTAATTCTTACCAATTTACGACGTTATTGATACTGAATTTTGTTGTCATTTTCAGCAGATGAAAAGAAACAGAAGGCATTAGTTATTAAAAGAATGATTGAAAAATGCGAAGTTAACACTTAGAACATATAAAGAAGAAGCTGTAAAAACATAATTTGTTACATATACAAAAGGCATATATTTTAGAAGAGTTTATAATTTAATTCCTTACTAGCATGGATAAGGTTCAACTGTGTATATTTGAATACATTTAACTTCTGTTGTTTGCTTTCTCTTATAATTTATCCTTCATTAGTCAAGAACAGTCCTTGTATGAAAATGGCTTACTTTGTAAAAATCCCTTACACTTGTCAGGGATCCTCCTCAAATTTACTCAGTGGCAGGCAGGCTCTGTTGGTTTAAGCCCCTGCTGAAGTTTCTGTGAAGAAGCCTTATGGAATTTCACAGATTTTCTCCAGGTTTCCTCCATGTAACTTCCTAGATCTCTCCTGCATTCTCAAACTGACCTCTAATTTTTCTAAATTTTGATCAAGGCCCAGAATCTTTAAAACTTGCAGGAAACTGAGTGAAAACTTTTAAGTCCTTGTGACTCATCTTCCCATATGGGGACAGCCATGTACTCTTCAGTCACAAAAGTGGTCATGTGTTGGTGGAGGAACTACAATTTCTTAGGTTTAATTTCAGTACTGCTTTTTCTTTGGTTTCAAGCACATGTATGTTATAGTATCTGCATTATTTCTGCAGATGAAAAAAAAATCTTCCAGCAAACCTATTTCTGAACTTATTAGGGGATTGTTCATACGAAGATACCACATTTTTCCAGTTTTGCTGGAGTCATTTCCAAGTTGATAATTTTTCTATCTAACAGCCTACACATTTGATGAAGAATACACAGGGTTTGGCTTATTTCATGTTTGGCAATTGAGAAATCTGTTTTAAGTGAGGAAAACAGAATTGCAACTCATGTCTACATAAATCAATATGATTTACGTGGCTGTGGTTAGACAGTTTCCTTACATCTTTTGTGGTTCAACTGCCATGGTGCTTAATCCTAATTAAAAATCCACAGTATTTCCAGAATACATTTTTGGCTTTTACATCAGCCTCTTCTCTAATGCTAGGCAGGAACTGCCTGCTGCACAGTCCTATATATGCAGTGTGGATATTCCACACTTCACAATTACCTTGACATCAGCGTAGGAAAACTGATTTTGCCATTTTATTGACCGGTCTTAATGTGGGAGCTCTAATAATGTTGAATACATTTACAGAATCATGACACTGTGATGGTAAGTAGCATTTTCTTTTATTCATTTGAATAGGAAGAACTGGTAAGCCATATACAGTGTAAAGTCTGAAATAAAAAGGTTAATAAGTGATGTGCAAACTTCTGCCAGAAACACCACCTTGTCAACCTAGTCTCAACAACCTCTTATATATGGCAAAGAACATTTTACCAGGGAAATTAAGGAAACTTCTGGAGAGGAATACATTGCTTTAACAAATTACACTGTATAAACCCAAATCATTGTCACAAACTCCTGATTATTTTTTCATTGACACGTACAAAAAAATGTTAGTCTTTTGCTTAAGTATATTGAGATTATTTCAGTTTTAATAATAGTTTACACCATTCTGTCTCTATCTTAGTAGTAATACAAAATACATATTTTTTTCTCAAGAGAAAAGATGCAAAATGAAGATTAGGAAGGTAAAAGGGTGTTTTACAAACATGCCTAAATGATTTAAAAAAAAAAAAAACACTACCACAAACACTAAAAGAGAAACACAGCAATATTAATTCACATGCTATAACAAATGATTTTAGTCACTGTTAAAGAGCATTGAGAGAAGTAATCTCACCAAATCAAAAACTGAACTTCCACCACATACCACATATAAATGCACTAACAGCATGCTTTTAGGGTAATGTAAATCAAGATACAGCCTGATTCTACTACCACTAGTTCACTAAATCTCCAATTCCTAAAGAAAGTTTCCTCCGTGTCTCTAAGAGACAAGCAAAAAACCAGCAGCATGTGAGTCACCATCCTAGGTTCATCAGCTATTTCAAGCATGAAAGAATAACCTGTGGCAAAAACATTAACTGAACTTTTCAGCCATTGCATAGACTATCTTCTTTATCCTGCATACTGGTAGTTTTAGGACTCCTTAAAAATCCTTAATGAAGCTGTAGTGGAGTCTTTTTTGCATATTCTGCCAGTTGTGCTGGACAAAGCAGACTGATCAAAGCTATGATCCTGTTTCTTTCTCCTCTGTACTCAGTTTGTACAAGAATGTTTTGATTGCAATAAGAGACTGACAGAATTCTTGAAGAATGTTGTTAATTAAAGAATTGGCAAAAGAGACTTGTTGCTTTGCATGCTTACAGAAGTAGAGCAAATCTAATTCTCCTTTCCCATCTCTGAAAAAAAATACAACTTACTCCTGTTTTAGTAATCAAAGTGGAAACTTAATAATTAATTTCAGTGCTTCTTAGTTTGAGAAGGTGGGTTTCACTTATATATGTATATATATATACATATTTTGTTCACTGGCCTACCAAGGCCAAGATTACTGTATCAAAGGAATTCATATCAATGGGAATTTGGTATCTACATATGAATGAGAATTTGCAGTTTAGGGTTTAATCCCAATTCTGTTAAATGACAGGATTCATGTGACTGCAATGGAGATTAGATCAGGCCCAGTGTGCTAACACCACTGTACTATCTGTGAAGTATGGACAGCCTTGCACGATCGTTATGAAGACAACAAAATGAAACAGACTGTACGATGGCTGGCTAAATTACACTAAAAAACCTCTGATTAAAATAAGACCATTAAATAGGTATCTTCATTTTCAGTTGCATTATCTGTAAGATTTAAGCAGGATCTGTTGATATCATGAGATATCATGTTGAAATCATGAGATTGTTAACTATTGTTCTCAGCATTTATTTTACACACCAGAACTTCTCTAGATTAATTAAACAGAATAAAAAGAAGGAAATAGTAAAGTTTTGACATGCCAAACAAAATTCCCAGTATAATTCCCTTTGCTAAACACATACAAGAGTGTTCACCCACAGCTGAATAATTTATATAATTCCAAGAAAAAGGAGTACAGTATTTTGTAGTAAGTACAGTTTGCTCTTACAACTCCCCAAATTATGAATAGCACATCTCTTCCTAAGGAAGTTCAGTGTGACAAAGCAAAGGCAAGTTATCTGTCCTTCCATGGATTTGATAGTCAAATGACCATTTAGCAAGTATGAAGTCTGAAATCTATAATGTGAATTAGAACAGTGCACCATCAGAACAGTGTCTTATTGTAGAATGTAAGGAATAAAACACAGATAATGTGTTTTGTGGGCATAATTGGGAACAAAGACAGACCATTGCAAGCTGTGTTAGGGACAAGTTAAAATTCAGATAGTGGTAACAAAGAAGAAATGTGTATCAGAGTTTAAAGAAATTTGTAAACAAATATATTTTCCCAAACATGCTTGAATGTAGAGTGGCTGTTTCTGTAGGTAATGAACAATCTCGTTTGTGCATGCTTGAGTGACTGACAGTTGCATAACAGCAAACTCTATATGACAACCATGCATAACTTCAGCAACACACAAACATTTTCTTGCTGCCTGAACTAATGAGCCATTTAGTTGGATAAATCAGGTTATTCAATAGATGTTTCAAGCAGCTAATAGGCCCGATCCTGCTGCTGCGCCTGATTCAAACTGGTACTCAAGGAGAATTAAATTCTATATTTACCAAGTGAATAATAAAAGAGTGAGATTTCACACATGAAGTTGCTGCAAGATAAAGACACTATGTAATTAAAATAAATAAATAATCATAGTGTGAAGTATTTGCTTTTTGCGTTTAGAGAAGGAAATATTTGATCTGAGAGCAGATTTTGAGATATCTACAAACTCCATAGTATAGAATACTGATTATTCTTGCTTTTTTTTTTTTTTTCTATGGCCTTGGGCTTCAGTGTTTCTATTTAGAAAAATAAAAACTCATAGTTTATGATTTTTTTGATAAGATTACTGTATTTCCAAAAAGCATTTTGGTAAAGTTAGACATTAACTACACAGACTTTAAAATAAGTAAGGTAGCTGTATAAGTACGTGAAAATCCAAAATAAAAGTTAGGAAGCAAAAATCCAGGTTTTTATAAGGTAGACATTTTGCTTGAAAGCAAAGCAGGAAAAGTTGCTTACAGGAAAAATATTTAGAACTACTAAATGTAGTATCTTAAACTGATCATCACTTTGCAATATAGGATTGTGAATTATTTAATAAAACAGAAAAACCTTTAATAAAAATGGTTAAAGAATAAATTTAGTCTGGTCAGTGTGCATTCTTGAATGCGTTTGGCGACTAATTGATGAGGCCTAGTTTTATAAAATATAGGGAAATTCTGCAATCAGACCACAGGATGTGCAGTTTAATTATGTTGGTGTGCATTTCTATTTGTTTCTAATGTAGAGGATCTATTGGTAAAATGAATGCCCATTTTGTGGTCTGTTATGCAGAAAATGTTTAATCCAGTGTTTGATTTACTCTGTTAAATCTTCTTTATTGAATGTGCTTATTCATCCATGCAGAATTGGGTATGCTGCTTTCTGTTACTATGACATTGCAATTAAATAGCTAAAGAGAAAAACATGGTAAGACATTTTCTCAAGGTCCGTGAAATTCTCATAAAAATTATTCATACTTACGTATTTTACTTTTACGTTTGTTGATATTAAAATGGAAGGCGCAGGAAAATATTGCTGTGTTTTGTGAGCTGACAAACCTTGCAGTTAAATATCCTGAATAATCCATTTTGTCAAATAAATAGTACTAAGAAGAATTTCTGGTCCAGTGGATAATGATTGTCATCATGAAATAGGATCGTACTGATTGCATCTTATGAATGAAGCTAACAGGAATTCACAGAACCAAACAACAGCATTGTGGTGGAATAAATACTTAAACGCTTGAGAAACAGTAAGACATTGACAGAGAAATAACTCAGTTCTAGTGCAGTCCTAGAATTACACTAAACACTAAAAAAAGGTTTTCACAATGAAATTATATTTTCATGAGTATTCCTTCTCAGTAAGGAAAGGATGTGAAAGGAGAATTTGTCTTATCTGAACTAACCAATACAGTGATGCTTTGTGCTTCTACTCCAGACATCAAGGTCGGGATGATACAACACTGCAAGAGTTCTGGGGCTAAATATCTTTGTAACAGGTTAAAAGGTGGACATGGCAGCCCCGTTAACAGACTTGGACTACAGAAGCTGCAAAATGGATTTTTTCTTTAACATTTGTGTGGGACAGTTGAAAGCATAAATACAAGGAATATATGTTTTGAACTTACTGCTTTCACATCCATAACTACTAATTTCCTCTGTTATATATTAGCATTGTAATGTGGTTCAAATATTTAAATACGTATGTATATTATGTATTTATATTTGTTCTTGTGCTGTTGAAATGCACTGCTGGAACGTTTTCCGTCCTGTGCTGTGGGGTACGTCTGGCAGCACCACAGTGTGCGGGGGGCTCTGGTTTCCATTAGCCGCTTCATGCCCTTCTCCCTATTCTTTCCCTACGCAAACAAGGAGCTTGTAATAAGGTGTTAACAGGCTGCTAGCTGGTTTATTGTTATTATTGATTTAAGGTGCTAAGACTTGAATATAATCATACACAGTGAATAATAGGAAGAGATTAGTTTAAACCCATGGAAGTCATTAAGTGCAAAATTAAAACTTTCTAGAAATTTCCAGTGGGTGGACATAGCTATTCCATGCCGGGTCAGTGTGCTTATGTTGTTCATCTACTTGTGTTTTTTTTTTTTTTTTTTTTTAATTTTATTTTATTTTTTGAAGTATGTCTTTTTATTTTTGGTATTCTGTGTCACAAAATACTCCTGTATCCTTCGACCCCATCTCCCTTTCCTTTCCTCCCAAGGGGACGGGAGAGGGAAAGCGACACCGAACGCCTCAGAGGGAAAGAAAAAAGTTAACATTTTTATTGGGAAAACTGTTAAAATGGGCTGAGGAAAACGGAAAGGTTTCCGAATGCAGCCCAACGCCTAACGTGGCTGTTAGGTGACAAGGCTCCCCCGGGGCCGGCTGCCACACACACACACCCCGCGTCACGGGGCCCGGCAGGACTACAGCTACCGGCGGCCCCCGCGCGCCGCAGCCGGAAGCCCCCGCCGGGCGGCGGCCTCCGCTTCCCGCCGCGGGGGGCACGTGAGGGCGCCGCTCCCAAGATGGCGGACAACCTGCCGGCGGAGTTTGACGTGGTGGTGGTGGGCACCGGTACGGGCCGCGCGGCGGGGCCGGGCAGGGGCAGGGGCAGGCGGGGGGTGCCCGGGGTGTGGGGGAGCTCGGGGCCGCCCTCCTGCCGGCCTGGGGGCTGCCAGCGGCTCTGAGGGGCGTCCTTTTGGGGGTATTTCTCGTTAAAGCGTGTTGCTCAATATCCAGTAAACCGTGAGGGAGCATCACGGTGTGGCCGGGACCTCTGTGAAGCGGCACCCGCCCCGTTACAGCGCGTCCTGATGGGCACCTGCAGCGCCTCACCGAAACGTACCACAACACTGTAGCGACAGTTAAAATATTACATCAAAATATTACACCAAAATACATTTTAAAATCATAACTAAAGATTAAAAGGCCCCCTCTGCATGCGTACTCCTCTTCTGTGGAGCAGTAGCCTTACCTGATGTTTTCCTGGATGTTCAGATTTGTGAATGTTTTGAGTGTAAGGGAAGAATAGCGAAGAATGAATGGCTAAAACACCAAACCAAAAGAGTGAAATATTAACAATTGCCTATCTGGTGTGATTTAGGACGTTGTTTTGGTGTTTATTGCCATGTAAAAGGTACCTATGCAATGATGTAGCAAATTAAAGGAAACTCAGAGCTTCATAAAAGTATGACCAATGTTGGGTTCGTTGGGTATTCCAGCTACTGAGGAAACCAGAAGGTGAATAGTAATAGTAACCATCTAGCTACTAAGCAAGCTAGTGAAGGTGTTGTATCTCTGATAGAACTATAATTTACCTAGACAAGATTTCATCTTTCATGATCCCTATGAAAAAGTAAAAAGCCCCTGCCACAGTTTTCTTCTGGAGACTTCATAATTTTTGTTCCAGGCAGAGCATAGTCCCATTTGCTCTGGCAGCCCCAGTGCTGAGGGGCGGCGCAGTGCAGGTGAGCTGAGTGGCTCTGGCAGCAGCACCCGTGGCCGTGTGCTGGCTTTCAGGTCCCCTGTGTGTGACACTGTGCGATAGAGCGCTGCTCCTGCTGTGGGCATCCCTTGTTATATCAGATCTTTGATGCTGGGGGAGAAAATCCTTTGAGCTAAACTCTTCGTCAGAGATGTTGCCGTATTTGGTGGTGCTGCTGAGGATTTGTGTTAGAGGATGCCTTTTTCAGACGTTTGCCCACTCGTAGGAGGAGTCCTGCTAGAACTAATTGGAAGATTTTCAGAATTCTGCATTTCAGGAATTATTTTGACTTTTCTTTGCATTTCTTTTCACTAAAAACATACGTAAATGATGGCCAACAGTGCTGATTGTCTGTATTAAATTGCCCACATGGGATGTCAGTCAAAGTAGAACTTTCATCTTCTGGAGCTGACTTCTGAAGGAATAGCTTAAAGTCCTCAGCGCTCTCTTTTTGAATCCAATAGCCAGTGCTGAGTGTACACGTGGATATTTAATTGTCACACTGTAATGCTGGTGTTAAGTGCACAGTAGTAATTGCATTCTTTTCTGCATGCGTGGCCTTTGTCTGGTTTTATAATTTGTGCATTTCTTAATTTTAGTAATTAGATTGAGTGGTATTATTGAATTTGAATTTGTTTTTATTTCAGAGTCATTTAACTGTTTCCTTGGAGTGAAACCAGAAACCTCACTCTGAATTTTTGTCATCAGTGGTGCATTTAATGCTTAGGTTCAATTACTTTATCAATATTTCTATGGTAAAAGCAAATTCACTTATTGAAGAGACTACTTTTCTTTAACTCAGAGAGAGCAATGTCTTGCACAGCCAACTGTAGAACAAGCTGATGTGTAGTACAGGAATACCCTGGTGGGTTCAGCAGCAAAAGTTTAATTCCTATGGTGGAGCTTACATCCGTGGTTCTTAAGAAAATTAGATTATCACATGGCATAAACTGGCGGGCTCATCTTGAGGTTTTCCATGACAACACAAGAACTAAAGCTGTTACAACATTCTTTTGTTCTGCCCCCCCCACCCCCTTTTTTTTTTGTAGTGTTAAAGCTTTATTTTACTTTACTTCATTTCATTTTATTTTTTCCCTCTCGTTAAGGCTCTCGTATCCCTATTTCCCTATTCCTGATTGTATGATTATAGTATTCTGCTCGAGCTATCCAATAACCAAATAGAAATGGCTTTGTTGGGTGATTTTCTGCCAAAGCAGATAAGGCATCATCAATCTTCAAAGTTGTTCTAGTATTTTGGAAATTTATACTCAGTGATTTTTATTTTTCTTAAGGTCTGTAATGTCCTGTTTTTGACAGCTGATGTTGGAAGTGCTTGCTTGAGGACTTTAGACTGGGTAATAGTGATGTAGGAATGTGATATTGCCAACCTTTTGTGGGGCCAACTTTTAAATGAGAGCAGGCATTTTAAGGGTACATCTCGGAGGAGGGAATGTCACGAGTTGTTTGATAAGTATGTTAAAAAAACACCCATATGAGAGAATGACACAGATCTAGAAGTCAGTGGAAGGGTTTTTGTATTTAAGTAATTGTCAAAAGGGAAAACTCATAGGCAGAACATTGAGCACTGTTGAAGTCATGGCAGAAGTCACTGTAAATGCTAAGATTTGCAACGTGGCTGCTGCAAACAGCCATAACTGAAATATTTATTTAAGTGGGACTGATGAGGATGCAGGGTCACCCTTACCTTTGAATTGTTTCAGTTGATTGGATTATATTCAGTCGTAACTTAAACTTGTCTCTGATCCCACAGGAGGCCTGTATTAACTGCTGTTGAAGTTATAAAATAAAAGGTATTACTCTTTAAGAGGCAGGTGTATTCACAAGTTTGCCAGTAATTCTAATTTTTTTTCCTAAAAAGGAGTTATTCTTTATAAAAGCAGTCACAGTAAATTTTCTAGTTCTATGCAATTTTCTTTCCATTCTGGTTTTCAGTGGTTATAAATAACACATGAAATGACTTTCAAGGTAGAAAGCAGGAATCCATTTTGAAATATTCTATAAAATAAAGAGTGATTTATGGTTTCATATGATTTTGGCTGAAAGCACTCGGGCTTTGCCAGGTCATCAAAGTCCTGTCAGGAGAATCTATTATTTATTGTTCGATATGCTGGGAGTGGTGTAAGTACTTTATGTTTATCTTATGTAAGTATAGTGTTAAGAAAAATCACTTCCAGATACTAAGACAATTTTAAAAATACATCATGAAAAACTGACCTAAATACTATAATGTGAGTGATGAAGTTAGCTTTAGAGAATGATTTAAAAAAAAAAAAAGTTTGAAAAGTGAATTATTCCTAATGCTTTTATGGATGCAGGGTATTTTTAGGATGTGACCAAAATGTTTTCTAACACATTCTGGGTTGAGATTTTGGTTATTTTACTTTATATATGCGCAGTCTTTATTTCACATCAGCACCTACTTAGAGTTGTGCAGCAGAAACTAAAAGGAAAGCCCGCTGAAGATGGATGTTTTTAATGCCCGTGGTCATTGTGGACTAATACAGTGGCACAGACTTGTAAAGTTAATGTTTCTGAGGAGGAAATAGGCCCGTTTTATTATTATTGTTTGCAAATAAGGCATTACCCGTCCGTGTAAGCGTCAAACAAAATGAACACTGGCATAGTGTTCTCATTTCCACTTCTCTTTTTTTTTTTTAAACATACCTTTATCTTCTTACCAACTTATTTTTTTTAACCAGACTAAAATTGAGTTGTTTTTTTTTTTTTCTGGCACGCTTTCTATTCTGAATGTTCTTGTGGAGCAGAGTGGCTGTGACAGCCTTCTTAGAGACTTGGACTCCCACTGAAATCTCACATGGGATTCTTTCCCAGATACTGTGAAATGTCCCTTGCTGCTCTTGTGAGAAAACTCATTATTTTGTGAATCTTCTACTGTCCCTTCCAGCCTGTAACTTTTTCAGATTATATTGCTGATCTTAGAAAGGTATGAATCAGGAGTAATCGAAAAGAATCAGAAGTAATCGAGAACATTTTTTTCTGTCTCCAATAGCAAATGTCATTCTCCTCGGTTTGTGACTATTCTCCAGTCCTTCCCAAAGAACCCAGGTTTTTCAAGTCACTGGTGCACTGGGGTTGCCTTAAAACCAAGCAAAGCATTTTGTGATAGTCTTTGTTGGTGCATAGGTAACTATATGGAGTAGTTGCTAATTTAGGAAAATAAACTTTTCACTTTTCAAGTTACCTTTTATGAAGAGAGCAAGGAGAGTGGGCTTTCTTCCTGCAGAGAGGTAGAAAAGGAAGGGAAAGATGAAGGTAGTAGAAGACTAGGATAAAAATAGAAGTTTTAACATCTGTCTTACTATGCTTATCTTTTAATGTATGTGTTTTGCTTTTATATATATATATATACACATATATATTTAATCCACTGCTTTTGGCTGTAAACTAAAGATTAGACTCAGCTGTAGTGTCTGCTATAAAATCTACTTACAGTTTAACACAATTTTATTTTTTTCTCTAAGACATAAGGCTTCTGGGTTTCACCTGTGTTCTTTGATACTGCCCCTCGCAGTGTCCACGGCACGCTGGGCGATGAGCAGCAGGGCTCCGAGGGGTGCAGTGGATGGTCCATCTGGCCGGCAGCTGGGTGCCAGCCGTGTTTCCCTGGGCTCGGTCCGAGGGCCAGTCCCACCCAACACATTTATCAGTGATCTGAGGGCAGGAGTGCAGCGCATCCTCAGCACATTTGCCGATCCCAGGAGGTGCTGTTGTTGGGTTCAGGGATCTTGGTAGGCTCCTTCCAACCAAACTGTTCTAATTCTTAATAGATTTGGTTTAAGGGGAGTATGTATACATCCTGATGTGCTTATCTGTATCTTAATGCTTATATCAAAGCACACAGATTTGGTATTTCTCCAAAAATTCTCCTTCTGTTGGAAGTAAACCTCTAATTGTGAAAAAGAGAGCTGCTGTTCTGTTCAAGTGAACAGTTTGTCACCTCGCAGTAATCTGTTTTTACCTGTAGTTCAAAAAACTGGTCTGCCAGATTGCATCATAGTTTTTTAATCTATTACCTTGATTGTGTTTCTTAGACATCCCATGACAGAGTGTAGAATAAGAAACTTTTTACTTGAGGCTCCTTACTTGACCAGTTATCATTGCTTATTTGTCTTAGTGGGCTGGCGTTTCTGTGACATTACTATTTGCTGTGATGAAAAAACATTTTCTGATGTTACTCTGCAATACGGACATACAATAAAATTAATCAAAACTATTATTAATTTCAATTAGCTGGCTTTAACTTTAAAAAATATTGCATGCA